>NW_026526688.1:14964436-15161936 GCF_024362965.1 Panthera pardus
GTTGCTGGGGCGCCTGGGTGGCTCGTCGGTTAAGCGTCCGACTTCGGCTCAGGTCATGATCTCATGGTCCGTGAGTTCAAGCCCCGCATCGGGCTCTGTGCTGACAGCTCAGAGCCTGGAGCCTGTTTCAGATGCTGTGTCTCCCTCTCTCTCTGCCCCTCCCCTGTTCATGCTCTGTCTCTCTCTGTCTCAAAAATAAATAAACGTTAAAAAAAAATTAATTAATGTTGTCAACTTCACGCGGGCTCTCAGAACTGCCTGGAAGTCTTAATGTTTCCTGGTTCACTCCCTTTCCCTCTCCACTCAGCGACTGCTTTGAAAACTGTCCTGCTTTCCTCATACCTCTCGTCCCTACACCTCCCTTCTCCTCCTTGGCCTCTGTGAGCAAATTGAAGTCATCTTGCAGGACTTTTCTCAACTTGCAGTAAATTAATTACCTGGCACCCGAATGTAGCCTCCTTGCACAGTAGCAATTTATTTTCCTTTCTGAAGCTTTCATCCTTTGGACTCTAAATATTAGGATTCTTTAGTGCTTTGTCCTAAACTCTGTTCATCTTCTTTACTTTCCTTGGGAAATTGGCAGCTCAGCCAAAAGCTCCAATCGCTCTCTATATGCTAATGACTCCCAGCCTGACTTCTCCAAACTCTTCTCCCCACTGGATCTTCCTTACTTCTCCACGTGAAAGGTCTCAAAAATTTCTCAAGTTCAATTTGTCCAAGGCTGAATTCATTGTCTCCTTGCTCAAAGCTGGGCCTTTTCCATCATTCCTTAGCTCACGGACAGGAGCCACTATGCTGGTGCACAAGTAGGGACCTAGGTGTCGACCCCAATCTAATTGCTTGTCTTCACCTTCCGAATTTAACACAATATAATTCTGCTGATTTAGCCTCCTAAACAGGTCTTGATTTTTCTTCCACTGTCACATGCAAGTCTAAACAAATCCTAAGGAACTTCAACGAAATCAGGTAGCATACAGGTTTTCTGAGGTCCCCTTTCTCTTGAAACTATCCTGCTACCCTCATATTTAACTAGTACGAGTACCAGTGGCCATGGGTTTCCAGAGCATCTAATAGTGAACCAGGGGGTAACAGTAAAGTAATTGCCTAATGGCTGTACATTATAAGCAAAGTGAATACAGTAAAACCTTGGTTCGTGAGCATAATGCGTTCTGGAAACATGCTTTTAATGCAAAGCACTTGTATCTCAAAGTGAATTTCAAGAGCCACTGGTTCAGTTGTGATCATGTAACATTTGGTGTCACGGACTACCCGTATTGCAAGACATCGCTCATCTATCAAGTTAAAATTTATTGGAAACGTTTCCTTGTTTTGCAGAATACTCGTGGAACAAATTACTCACAATCCAAGGTTTTACTGTATTTCTAATACTGTAATCCCCGATTCTTGCATTATTTCATTGGTTACGTTTTACTTAAATTGTATTCTGAATAAGGGTGACATTTAAAAAAATTCATTGTGCGATTGACAATAATTAATTATGTAGTGGCGAGAGATGCGGGCTGTAAAAGATTAAAATAGGCTTAGAATTGTACACGGAGCACATTTTTGGAAAGCGACTGCACCAATAAACAAAGCATGAAGGCAAAATTCTATTTTATGTAACCTTAATTTAAAGCTAAGGGAAAGGTAAATACTAAATGAAAACCTAAACAAAGCATGTCCTCTGATGAGGAAATATGTATTATCAAAGGGATCGCAGCAAGCAATGCGGTCACAATAGGCAAGTAATACATACAATTAAATAGTCTTTTCATATCTTAAAGTGCTCTCTCCGAGAGAGGTCATCAAGTGAGTAGGAGTGGTTGTAACATGAAAACCTCTCTCTCCCAGCAGTGCAGCCTGGGCACCCAAAAGCTCTTCATTACCACAACGAATGCCCAACCATGAGTAACCATGACAACAGCCTCTACAATGGTTAGCGGTATGCTTGTTAGAAAAAGATACAGTTCAAGGTCAAACTCCACATTTGTGAAGAAGCCTTACCCTGTTCCTCTGCACAAACTTTCCACTGAACAGCAGCCACAATTTGAGGTTCCCTCTGCCTTGAGGGTGTTGGTCAAATACCCCTGCTGGCTGCCCTCCCGTGGGTCCTACAGGACTTCCTCTTTCTGTCCTTTCTATCTTGGACCGTTGGGGTACCTCCATTTCCCGGAAAGCCCTCTGTTGGGGCCAGAGTTGGGATGACAGCCATGAAATCCTTTCACTTAGTCTCTACGGCGTTGAACCCACTGTGCCTGGTGGCTCCCGCTGTGGGCCTCAGCTGTGGACAAGGCCGTGGTTGGATTCCCTCCTCCCAGAGCTGGGATCAAGCCTACCAAGATACCGAGGAGGAATGACAGCCTGGGATCCTTCCAGTTTGTGAAATCTTTATTTCAATGCTTTTGAAATGGAATGAAGCATTTATTTCAATAGATTCCCTTCCCACCTCCTCAAGATTTGGAACCTACCCATGCTTCCTCAACACAACAGGGTTTATTCAACCTACGTCATAGCCTATTGCATTTATGACCTTACTGGCAAGTTTGATAAAGGTGGGGATATGCTTTGAACTGAAAGGCATGGTTTAGCAAGGTGAAAAAGGTGAAAAATCTCCTGGTTTGAGAAGATGCTTCATCCCAGCCCAGGGCTGATTTGAAAGATGGCCCATCCTCATTCCTTACCGAACAGTTACGAACTCTGGTGCCAAGACTGAGGGGAAAAAAGGATGTTCCTCTTTCTCTTCTCTGCCTTCTTCCTTTCCATTGTGTTTGGCCACACTGTGGTCAAGTGGCAGTGGTTTGTTTTGTTTTGTTTTGTTTTTTAACGTTTATTTATTTTTGAGAGAGAGACAGAGCACAAAGAAGAGAGGAAGACACAGAATCCGAAGCAGGCTCCAGGCTCTGAGCTGTCAGCACAGAGCCCGACGCGGGGCTCGAACCCACGAACCATGAGATCGTGACCTGAGCTGAAGTGGGACGCTCAACCGACTGAGCCACCCAGGCACCCTATTATGTTTATTTTTATGATCTGAATCTTTCCACTAGACCATAAACTCCTAGAGAACAGGACCTTTCTTTTGCTCACTTTATTTATTATCGCAAATGTCCAAAATGGTGCCTGGCATGTTGTAGGTCTTCGATAAATATTTAAGCAAGTGAAGAATGAATTGAAATAAAGCCTTCGTGAAACTTTTCCTAACTATGTGGAATACGTGCACATATTTTCTCATCTCATCTATCAAAAAAAAAAAAAAAAAAACAAACAACTGGCCAAGATCCAGGATGCTTCTGAGACGATGCTACAGAACTTAGCAATAGAAGGTGGGCATGAAGGAGTCAGGGGAGAGGGTAGGAGCGGGGGTAAGAGGAGTGTATCCAATAAATGTCATAGTGGTTTGAAAATGTATCCTTTTTTTTAAGTTTATTTATACTTTAACTATTACTAGTTCTTTTTCCTCTTACACATTATATATTTACCATGACTCACATTTCCAAGCCTGTATGAACAAGTTTCATCATTCCTGTGGTTATTTATTTATACCCCATGTATCGTCCTCAAACTAAGAGAAAGAGGCTGAGCTCACTTCTAGAGCTGACTAGAGGCAGCCAGCTCATCTCACTGCCCACGAGACACAAGTGAGTGTGTAAGAATTTAATATTGGATATTTTCCCCTCCTAATAAAACTATTTAATTTGTACTTGTGTATTGCTGAAGGTTTTCTGGTTGATATGAGAGAGAGCGTGCGTACGTGTGTACATGTGAGTGGGGGAGGGGCAGAGAGAGAGAGAGAGAGAGAGAGAGGGACAGAGAGAGAACCCCTAGCAGGGTCTGCGCTGTCAGCGCCAGAGCTGACGCAGGGCTCGATCCCATGAACCGTGAGATCATGACCTGAGTCAAAACCAAGATCATGACCTGAGTCAAAACCAGCACTTAACCGGCTGAGCCACCTATGCGCCCCAGTCTTAAGTTTTCTATATTGATTACATGTAGTGGTGATAATATTTTGGATCTATTGGATTCTATACAAAGCATTATTAAAATTAATTTCACCTATTTCTTTTTTCTTTTTCAAAAGTGGCTACTAGGAAATTTAAAATTACGTTTGTGGCTTCCACGTATCTATTAGCGCTGAGCTAGAGGCTGGTTTAGAGTCTCTTGGCACTAATTCCGTGCCCAGTTACTTCAATTAGCACACTTGATCTCATCCGCACTTGTGTGAGCCCTTCTCCGTGGCTTAACCACCTCCCTTAAACAGCGTCCAAGCAAGCAATTGGGTGTTAGCAGGGATTAGTAGGGCTGGCTTCTGATTACAGCCTTCCCTGACATGGGAGCCGGCTGCAGAGAGGTTACTGGACATGCTGAAAAGTCATCTGCCTTCTACCAGGGGAACAGAATTAAATCCCAGGGCCCGTGCAGGCAGGAGGTCAAGGCCATAGACTCTACCCAACTGAAATGATAACTCCAGCCTCGAGCAGAAAATGTTCTTGTCAGAAGTAGCAGGATGAGGGGGTCAACAGGAAAAAAAATCAACTAAAAACATTTTAACTTTGTGATTCCAGGGTTAAAATTATATTTCCCTTGTCCCCATTCGGCTATGCAGTTGGTATTTCCTGGGCTCTCAGTGATGGCATATTTTTCATGGCTTGGTCACTGGGAGTTCCTCTATACTTTGCCTTCCATTTTAGTCAGAGGGAATTTTGTTTTTTACCTTAGTCTTTTGGTGACCTGTAGAGTCATGAGTCCCTACCACATTTAAAGCAGTTTGTTAACATCAAATTATTCCCAAAGCAATGCAGAAGAATACAATATAGGGGGAAATTTATGTTTATTCCTTTCACAATTCATTTTTCTTTAATAAACCATGACTTTTATTTTTTTAGTGTTTATTTGTTTGAGAGAGAGAGAGAGTGAGCAAGCTTGTGCAGAGCGT
This sequence comes from Panthera pardus, assembly GCF_024362965.1. NCBI lineage: Eukaryota > Metazoa > Chordata > Mammalia > Carnivora > Felidae > Panthera > Panthera pardus. The sequence continues at coordinate 14,969,367 of NW_026526688.1, forward strand.
GGGGGAGGGGCAGAGAGAGAGAGAGAGAGGGAGAGAGAGAGGAAATCCCAAGCAGGACCCATGCTATCAGCACAGAGCCCCACTTGGGGCTTGATCTCATGAACTGCAAGATCATGACCTGAGCTAAAATCTAGAGTCAGATGCTGAACGGATTGAGCCACCCAGGCACTCCAAACCATGTACTTTTAAATTCCAATCGACATCGATTCCCAAGGAGGAAAGTTTGTTTTATTATTTAACTTATTTATTATGGAATCTTTCAAACATACACAACAGAAAGGAGAGTAGTATGATGAGTCCACATGTATCTATCATGAAGTTTCAACAATTGCCAAAATAATCCCAATCCTATGTCATTTGTTTCCCCAATATATTTCCTTCTTTTTTCTTGAGCATTTTGAAGCAAATCTCAGATAACACGTCTCTTATAAACACTTCAGTGTGCATGTCTAAGTGATAAGAAGGGCTTTTGAAAGACATAACCACTCTGACATTTACCACTTGAGAAGATTAATAACCACTCCTTAGGGGAAAAAAATGTGTAATTATTTGTGGTGACCGATGTTAACTAGACTTGGTAACCACCTCACAATATACGCAAGTATTGAATTAATATGTTGTACACCTGAAACTAACATAATGTTTTATGTCAACTATGCTTCAATTAAAAAAAAAAAAAAAAAGCTCATTCCCGGAGCACCTGGGTGGCTCAGTCGGTTAAGCATCTGACTTCGACTCAGGTCATGATCTCACGGTTCATGAGTTCCACATCGGGCTCTCTGCTGTCAGCACAGAGCCCCCTTTGGATCCTCTGTCTCCCACTTTTCTCTGCCCCTCCCCTTCCTGCTCTCTTTCTCTCTCTCAAAAATAAACAAACATTTAAAAACATAAAAATGAAAATAAACTCATTCCTTAATATAACCTAATATCCGGAGAATATTTGAAATGCTGTGCTTGATCTTCAAAATGCCTCTTATGCAGGTTACTTTTGTGAATCGGGATCCAAACAAGTATCACGAATTGCATTGGGTTGCCATGTCTCTGAAATGCCCTTTATCCTACCACAATCCCTTCTCTACATGCTACCATACAAGAAGAAAGTGAGCCATTTGTCTATAGACTCTCCCACAATCTACTGCTGATTGTTTCCTCGTGGTATCGTTCCACTTCTGTCAACTCCTGTATTTCTTGTAATTTGAGAGTTAGACCTAGAGATCTGAATGACAGGCTCAGGTTCAATTTTAAGGTCAAGAATCCTTCCTATGAGGTGCTGTGTACTTCTTTTGGCATCGCATCATGCGGTACATAATGGTTCATTGTCCCACTGTCACAAAGGCCAGATTGATCGGTATCTACCTCGTGTGTCAGACCGACGCCTCCATTATGAAGTTTCCCGCCAACATTTCATCTAATGGTTTTGGTCTTCATCAAAGAATGACCACTTTATGCTCAGACTATGAGGATGAGTGGGGCCAGTATTTTTGACACAGGGCAGCCTCAAGAAGTTATAAAGATGGCTCTCGAAACATTCTTGGCTCAGGCATAGGCAATATCCTTTTCTCCATGGCTCCGTTCATTCTGCCTGTAGGGATATTCATTCTGCCTGGAGGGATGTATGCTCGTCAGAGAAGGCCACTTGCCTGTGAGGGTATAACGAAGTTATTCCAGTGTAAGGCCTCCCCACAGGTTTTATATGATTTTAAATAAGGACAATAGGGGAGTACATATGTGTCACACCTGTGTGTGTACAGGTAAAATCGGGAAATACTATCCTTTAGCTTGAAATAGTTCTTCTACTGTTTTGAGGGCTAAATGTTCTTTATTTGATGAATTTATGTTTACTGCCAGTGATAACTGGCCAAAGACAAACTTTGCAACTTTATTCTCCTGATCTGTAAAATCGAAAAGCCTCAGATAACAGGTTAAGATGATTCTCAACCTAAGAGGTATATGAGAACTTCAGGGGATCATGAGCTTTCAATATTTTTCCAAGTGGAGCATAGGTTGGGAAAGAAAAGATTGAGAAACACTAGTTTAAGAGACATTGGAATCAGCACAGGGAACATAAACTGTAGCAGATGACAAAGGTGTCCATAATAGGTAAAGTCTTCTTTTTGACCTATGATGGTCCACTTACTTTCAGCAACTCACTCAAAATAGTCACGATCAGATACCATCTCATACCTATTGGGATGGCAGGAATGAAAAAGAAATAGTAAGGAACGCTGGCCAAGATACGGAGAAACTGGGGCCCTCAGATAGCTGCCAGTGGGAATGCAAAATGGCGCAGCCACTGTGGAAAATAGTCTGGTGGTTGCTCAAAAGGTGAACATAAAGTTACCATATGACCCAAGGTTTCAGTTACCCAAGGTCAAGAGCGGTCTGGAAGCACATGATCGTCTTTCTGACCAAGCGCCAGGAGGTGAATACTATCCTAATGCCAGGTCACGCCTACGTCACTCACCTCACGTCATCTTGTCACGCAAGCATTTTATCACCTCACATCATCACAAGAAAAAGAAGGGTGAGTACAGAATAATAAGATAGTTTGAGGTGCAAGAGACATAACTTTTATGACAGTATATTGCTATAATTGTTCTAAGTTATTATTAGTGATTAATCTCTAACTGTGCCAAATTTATAAATTAAACTTTATCATAGGTATGTGTATATAGGGAAAAAGATAGTATAGATAGTGTTTGGTATTATCCGTGGTTTCAGGTGTCCATTGGGGGTCTTGGAACGAATCTCAGGTGGGTAAGGGGGGGATGACTATATACCCAAGAGAACTGAAAGCGTGTGTTCGCACAAAATCTTGTACACAAACGTTCAAAACGGCATTATAATAATGGCCAAAACGTTTTTCTTTTCTTAAGTGTATTTATTTTTGAGAGTGTGTGTGTGTGTGTGTGTGTGAGTGTGTGTGCATGTGTGAACAGGAGTGGGGACAGAGGATCCAAAGCAGGCTCTGTGCCGACAACAGAGAGCCTGACGCGGGGCTCAAACTCACAAACGGTGAGATCATGACCTGAGCTAAAGTCAGATGCTTAACCGACTGAGCCACCCAGGCACCCCATAGCCAAAAAGTTTTAACAACCCAATGTCTATCGATTGGTGAATGGGTTAATAAAATGTGGTACAGGGGAATGTTATTCAGGAATAAAAAGAAATAAAGTACTGACACATGCTACGACATGAGTGAACCTTGAAAACATTATGCTCAGTAAAAGAGTCAGTCACAAAGGATCACGTATCATATGATTCTATTTAAGCGAAACATCCAGAATAGTCAAATCCATTGAGACACAAAGTAGATTGGTGCCTAGAGCTATGTGCGTGTATGTGGGGGGGGGGGGGGGTGCTAGTGGATGGGGAATAGGGAATGATGGCTAATGTATATCGGGTTCCTTTGGGGATGAAATGGTCCAAAACTATTTAGTGATGGTTGCACAACTCTGTGCATGTGTGAAAAACCACTGAATCGTACACTTTAAATGGGTGAATTACACAGCTTTGCAACATATTTTTATTATTATAAAAAACAAATAATAAGGCTCCTGGTGGCTCAGTCGGTTAAGCCTCTGACTTCAGTTCATGACTTTGTCATGAACTCACGGTTCGTGGGTTCGAGCCCCGTGTCAGGCTCTGCAGTGACAGCTGAGAGCCTGAAGCCTGCTTCGGATTCTGTGTCTCCCTCCCTCTCTCTGCCCTTCCTCCACTCGTGCTCTCTAGCCCTCTTAAAAATAAATAAAGAAATTTAAAATCCATCCATTAAAAAATGGAAATAAAAAACAAATAACAACCAGCTTTTTGAATAAGGGCTGCTTTGAAGACATGAAACCTTCCACCCACCTCCCTTATAGAATCTTAGGGAATTAGAGAATGCCAAAGTTAGAATTGAGTTTTCACTTGTCAGGTCTTTTAATCTTGGTATTGTCTTTCCTGTCGTCTTTTCCATTTCCTAAATTTTAATTAAATTGACGGGAGTGCCCCGTTATTAACTAACAATGATGAATACCAGGTATGAATAGAGCCACCAAAAAGATCAAATCAGATGAGAAGGTGGTTTAATGAATAAAGATTTAGAATAAATGATGTTAGATCAACCCGTCTCCTGAATTAAGAATAGAGAACATAGGGGCACCTGGGTGGTTCAGTTCGTCAAGCGTCGCTCCGACCCTTGATTTCATCTCGGGTCATGGTTCTCATGGTCCTCAGATTCATCGAGCCCCGAGTCGGGCTCAGTGCTGAGCATGGAACCTGTCTGGGATTCTCTCTCCCTCTGTCTCTGCCCCTCCCCTGTTTATGTGCAGGTATGCATACGCCCGCCCCCCCCCCAACACTCAAAATAAATAAATAAATAAACACTAAAAAAAAAAAAGAATGGAGAACATAAAATCTCTTAGGGCATAGAACAATGAGTTAGATTTTTCATTTTATGACCAGTTTTTTTTTTGTTTTTTTTGTTTTTTTTTAAAAGAGAAGACGAGAAGGTGAGCTGGGGACAGGAGCGGCCAGAGAGACCCAGAAAAGCCTAGTGTCCGTTTTGAATCCTGGAGACACAGTGTTCCTCGGGCCCGAGAACACCCCTTAAAATATAATCAAGTCAGGGTGGAAGGAACATAAATCTGTGAAACACACCTCTCTTGAATTTTTAGTCAGAGTTAGCATATAAAGAGAGGAGACTGTCCCCCTACATGACACAATCTAGTGATTGATACCATACGACCATACGACCATAAGCATTTTAAACTACAGAAAGTGAGAATTCGAAATATGGAACGTCAAATACTAAGACCTAAGACATGGATGCCAAATGCAGAGGGATTGCATGGACAAAAACAGATCTCAGGTTATTATTCAAAACACCAGGTGATTCAGAGGGAAAGATAGGTAGAAGGTTCTGCACAGGCCCTTTCTGATTTAGGCTGACCTAGTGTTCCTTTGACTCTCGAGTGTCATGAGGGAAGGCAGGGCAGCAGAATGAGATACAAAGTCACTCTAGAGAGAGAACAAGAGTCCTCCCAAAAGTGAACCAAATACATGGGGCACCTGGGTGGCTCAGCTGTCTAAGCATCGGACTTCGGCTCAGGTCATGATCTCATGGTTTGTGGCTTCGAGCCCCGTGTTGGACTCTGTGCTGACAGCTCGGAGCCTGGAGCCTGCTTCGGGTTCTGTCTCCTTCTCTCTCTGCCCCTCCCCCACTCGTGTTCTGTCTCTCTCTCTCAAAAATAAACATTAAAAAAAAAAAAAGTGAACCATAAACAAACAAACAAAAAGACCAGACAATGTTGGCTTTTAACTGATCTTGAATGGCTCATCACCTGGAAGGCTCACGTCCCGTTGACCCAGGATCCAGAGGCAAACAGTGCTCAGAAAATGGAGATTCCTGCAAGATGGTTGAAGCTCCAGTTATTTCAAGAAGCAGTTTCAGATGCTGCAATTTCCATTAGAGAAACACGAGGAAAAAACAGGAGTGATCAAGACGGACATTCACTGGCAGTATTCATTTTTTTGTTTACCGTGTTATTACAGCAGCATTGACTATGTTCCCTGTCATAACTTTCATCCCCGTGCCTTATTCATTCCATCTCGGGAAGCCTGGACCCACCACCCCCCTGCACTCACTAGCCGTATTCTTAATTTGTGACCTTTTAAGATTATGCTCAAAAGATTTAAAAGCCCCATTGTGCTTTCATAAGTAAAGGCATATAATGCCTTTGTACAGGTCCTAAAGGCTTAAATGAAGTCAAATTCCGCCCCCAAATTCCCACCAGCTTTTTATGGACTCCATGAACTAATTTGTTCAAATCCCTTCCCTTGTTTTGGCCGAAGGCATGTGTTAGAGAACCTCTTCCATCTTTCCCGCAAGCAGGGCAGGAGACCATGTTGTACAGCCTCTCGAAGGCCTCGGTCAAGTCACTGGAGACTCCATTTAAATTTCACACGCTGCGATCAATTCTGCTAAAAGATTGTGCCTGACAGTTTAAACAGTGTTATGTAAGAAGATGGCGCTCAGTTTGGTGTTGTATCAATTTACAGTCGAGTTAGCGTATTTTCACATGTGCCATAAATCTTGGGGATCTGCCAGCTTTCAGCTGGATTTCTAAGCCTGTTTCCAGGCACACGCCCCCCCCACCCCCACCCCACCCCCCCCCACCCCCAGGCTTCACCTTTCCCCAGTGCTGGAACAGCCCTCTTTAGACCCTTGCTTCAGAATCTGACGACACATCAGGGAAGAGCCGTAGTAAAGTTACAGAGCAGGAGAAGCATGAGAACCGGGCTATTTATAACCTTGCCCTTCTTAATTGTCACGTTCGGTATTAGGAGCATGGTCTTAACCTAAAGTTATTGGTCTAAATGGGCCAGTTCTGACGTGAGACTGTTCTAATTTTTAGAGTTACATTATAATTTATAAGAAGCCATTAATACTTTAGAACCCAAATACGAAAAATTTTTATATCTTTTTTGACAGGATTCACACATCATACAATCCATTCATTTAAAGCCTATGATTCGGGGCGCCTGGGTGGCTCAGTCGGTTAAGCGGCCGACTTCGGCTCAGGTCATGATCTCGCGGTCCGTGAGTTCAAGCCCCGCGTCGGGCTCTGTGCTGACAGCTCAGAGCCTGGAGCCTGTTTCAGATTCTGTGTCTCCCTCTCTCTGACTCTCCCCCTTTCATGCTCTGTCTCTCTCTATCTCAAAAATAAATAAACGTTAAAAAAAAATAAAAAAAAAATAAAGCCTATGATTCAATGGTTTTTTTCGTATGTTCACTGGGTTGCTCAACCATCATCATACTCTGATTTTAGAATGTTTTTGTCCTTTCTAAAATGAAGATTGTTCTCATTAGATGTTGCTTCCTTACCCCCCAACCTCACTCCCACCCCCACCACCAACTCAAGCCCCCAGCAACCATAAATGTACTTTCTGCCTATATACATTTGCCCATCTGTACGTTTCATAGAAGTGGAATCATACAATATGTGATCTATTGTGACTGACTTCTGTCACTGAACATCATGATTTCAAGGTTCATCCACCCTTGCAGCATGAATAACCATATTTCTTTTATTTTTATTGCCAAATGAATGGCATTCCATTGTGTGAATATACACATCAGATTTATCCATTCATCGTCTGGTGAACGCTCAATACAAAGAACTTATATAAGAAAAAAACGGGCTCGGATATACCCACGGGAGTTTATCTCAGCTCTGGTACACATGTTCTGCAAGAATTTCTAAATTCTAGTTGAAGTGTAATTTCCCGGGAAGGCTGGCTCTGAGTTATTGACACAGAGAATGAATTATAGAATGTGTAGCGTTTTATTCAGACCTTTCTGGATTAGGAGAGCCTTTCCTCTGACGTTTGGACACCACACTCCCAACAATCTCTGGTCCTACTTTACTATAGCGGAGGAGCATGTTCTAAAGAGCGCTGCCATGGTCTTGACAAGCCTGTTAGCGATGCTTCAGCTAAGTCTGTGCGGTTTTTGCCTGGTGAGGTTTCAGCCTGGATGTCCTAAATTGCCAGGAACTTCCGGACGATCCAAGACTAAACCCATTCTCTGGAGTCCGGCCATTTGCCAATTTGTGCAGAGCCGTGTAGCTTACCTGCCAATGATCATTTTCAAAAGTGATGCTCTCTCATTGCCTGAAGATGAGTACTTACAACGCTGGCTATAGCAGCAACGAGAGCAGATGAATCGTCACCATTATAACCGCCAGGTGAACGTTGTCAACCGCTGCATGAAAGAAATGGCGCCCTCGAAGCAGTTAGAGGCTGATTGGACTAATTGGAAGGACTTACAAATAAAATATAATAGCCTGGGATATGGAGGCGAGGGTGGGGGCTGCACAGCGCCGCTCAGACACAAGCAACGAATGCCCTGGAAACTCAAGCGTTCCGTTTTTATGCTTGCTCCGCTAACGACATGGTGACGCCAAGCTGTCACGTCTGTTTACTCCCCTGTAAATGCAGATGGTGTCATGATTGTCAGAATGGTGAACTGAAATAATGTATGTAAAAGTGCCTGAAATCTGGCAGCGTTCTACAAACCATTAACTGCATCTGACAAGAGCTACATCAGTCCAATTTGGCTTATGCTGAATGCCGATACAGCTTCTCTATTTTATAGAAATGAGTTCTAGGTCCTGATGATTGCAGTGGTTTTCGACAGAAAAAATGTCTGTACAACATCATCGTTTAGAGAGACCCGTGAATGTCACTAGATGTTGATATGTATGGAACAGCCAGTTCAACTCAGTGGCACCCTAAGGATACGGAGTAAACAGTGCAGGACACAACTCCTGTTCTCAAGAAGCTTCTGGTCTCATGGAGTCAGGGTTACCCCTACTATGCATGAGCTCTGGGCAAATATTTCTTGCAAGTCCCTTGTCTGTATAAACAACCTGATTGAAAGAATGTACTACAAAATGTATGGACCCATCTGAGATATAGTGATTTACAATTTAGAATAATAGAGAAGAGGTATTAAAGTATTTGTTTATTGTGTGATCAGGGCATGTAAAGATTCTTCTTTTAAAAAAAAATTTTTTTTTTTAACATTTATTTCTTTTTGAGAGAGAGTGTGAGTGGGGGAGGGTCAGAGAGAGAGGGAGACACAGAATCCGAAGGAGGCTCCAGGCTCCGAGCTGTTAGCACGGAGCTCAACACGGGGCTCGAACTCATAAACCGTGAGATTATCACCTGAGCCGAAATCTGACGCTCAACCGACTGAGCCACCCAGGCGCCCCTGTAAAGATTCTTCTTGGTGTTCAAGCACCACCTCTTTTGTTCATGTCCGGGAATCATCTTTCTGTGTTCGCTATTGCCAGACGCCCCACTCCCGTCACAAGACGTACTCGCACTATTAACACTTGCAATATCATTCGTGGCTCTTCGGAACGTGTATGTATTGAAACAACAGAGATCTTCTCGTCTCTGCAGTTCCCCACCCTGTTTATTTCACACCAGTGGCATTCTTATTCATGATGCTGTATCATTTGCTGGGTTGCCTGTGAACGCTAGCTTCTGATGACTCAACGTTACTGTGCTTTGTGGGCAGTGACCACAAAGGCAAGCCTTACGTGGAATATGCAGGAAAACGGGAACAATAATTTGTTCTCTGGTCAGGTAAGCTCTTCTATTTGGACTGTTATGACTTCATCACACATCATCCAAATATGTCTTCTCTTTCTTCTTTAGACTCTAATCCCTACATTGGTAAAATGGGACCTCTGTGGTCTGCACCCCTCCCTGGCAGACGCTGCCACCAGCAGGGATGCTGGAGGGGCGTGGGTAGGAAGAGAAGAGAGGTCCAATTTGTATAAGGAATGTCAGTCCTTTACCTGGCAAAACGGGCCACATATTGATTGGAAACAGGAGAGGACATTGAACAGAAGGGTCCATTGCATTGGAAGGGCCCATTGGCATTGTGGAGTAATGGTTCTGAAAGCCCATGGCGAAGATAGGCACAGCCACTTCTAGAGGGGGGACTTGTGACATGTGTCAGGCAGAAGCCTATGGAGAAGATGGGATGACTGCCCTGAGCGACAACCTGGGTGAGGAGGGTGGGGAGGCACACTGGGTGATGGATGCCTGTACCACCCCTGTGGCCCTCAGGTCCTATTTTTTTTTAATGTTTATTTTTGAGAGAGAGAGAGAGAGAGAGTGAGCTGGGGAGGGGCAGAGAGAGGGGGTCACAGAATCCGAAGCAGGCTCCAGGCTCTGAGCGGTCAGCACAGAGCCCCACGCGGGGCTCGAACTCACGGACCGCGAGATCATGACCTGAGCTGAAGTCGGACGCTCAACCGAGCCACCCAGCGCCCCCGTCAGGCGCTATTGATGGCAGTTGGCACCACACTGGGAAACAGGCAAGTGAAAGCCGGGACTGGATTCCTGAGCTTGTGAGTTGGTTTCATATAAATGAAACCACATGACAAGCGGTCTTTCATGACTGGCTTCTGTCATGTAGAGTGAGTGGGTTAATTTTCTTCTGTCTCTATCTTAAAATTCTTTTTTTTTTTTTTTTCCTGTGTAATTATCTTAAAATTCTTACTAATTTTATCTGTGGGCATGGCTGCGTGGCTCAGTCACTGGCTGAGCATCTGACTTTTGATTTTAGCTCAGGTCACGATCTCACGGTTCATGGGAAGGAGCCCTGTGTCCGGCTCTGCTCTGAGCATGGAGTCTGCTTGGGATTCTCTTCTCCTCACTCTCTGCCCCTCCCGGGCTCGCGTGCATGCTTCCCCCCCCCCCAAAATAAATAAATAAGCTTAATAATAATAATAAATAATAATAATTTTGTCTGTGAATTTACGTTTTGTAAGTGAAGTCCTATGGAACAACGGAGTATGCATGCGAGCAGCAGAAATACGCCAGGGCCAGCCGCTGACTATTGGCTTGATGGCCAGGCACACGTGTGTGTAGGAATGCCTTGAGGACAGTTGGGGCACCATGAGGGTCTCTGGGGGGGCCAGGCCAGGCCCTGGGCCCCGATCGGTGGTGATGACAGCTGCAGTCACAGGAGAAAAGTGGCTCCATGGTGGGGAGGGGGTGTGTGCCAGGACCCGGGTGGGAGGCAGCTTGACCCTCCGTCTCCAGAGCCCGTCCCTGCAAGGTCTGCACAAATATTAACTCTCCAGCCTGAGCACCAGGACAGGAACCTCAGGTGCCCAGGCAGTAAAGTATGTCGGTAAACTACTACAAAAGAAAAGCATAAACATGGAATTGCCAGAAAGCATATCAGGAAGTTATTAGAATTCACAGAGAGTTTCCGATCTCCAGTTTTTTAGACTGCTGAAACACTGCAAAGCAAAGCAAATATCCACGGGCTTGGAAATTAAATTTAAAGGTCATTGCTCTCAACCGAAAAGAACACTGCTTTCATAAGAAGCTTCAAATGAACCAATTATTAATGAGGAAGAAAATTTTTAAATTAAATTTTCCTTGTAATTGAAGATACAATTATAGAATGCATAAATAAGTGTTTTAAGTTGTGTAAAAATCATGAAGCCAATTTCAAACACCTCCACGAGTTAGAGGACGTGCCAGAGAAAAACCTTTAAATGCCAGTGTGTAAATTTAATATTTAAAATAGAATTCAGATTTGTACGAGATTGATTTGTAAGAAGAGTTAAGTCTTTTTTAGAAAAAAAATACTCTGTGAGAATCACCTCTAGATGTGCTAAACTTTACATTTCAAAATAATTTAGCAGAAATTGATCCCAACATTGTCACAGGCCAGAAATGCTCTTAAAGGAACTCCAGAAGTAGTTCAACCTTCTCAAAATTGTTTGTGATCTTGCATTTGCCAAGAGGGGCTGATACTGCTTTTGATTATATCAATCGAAAATGAAATTGCTGTAAGTATAACTTCTGGTGGTCTAATCAGTGGATATACAGAAAAGGAAGCGAGAAAAATCTTATGTAAAGTCAAGAGTTAGCGTACTATGTAAAATTATGTCAGACAATGGGATGTTATTCAGCACTGAAAATAAATGAGCCATTAAGCCATGAAAAGACGTAGAGGAAACTTACATGCATATTTACAAAGTGGAAGAGGCTGATCTGAAAGGCTGTATATATCCTGTGAGTCTGAAACTGCCTAAAAAATAAAGTCTCTTTAAAAAAAGAGGGGGGGGGGGGGCGCCTGGGTGGCTCAGTCGGTTAAGCGGCCGACTTCAGCTCAGGTCACGATCTCGCGGTCCGTGGGCTCTGGGCTGATGGCTCAGAGCCTGGAGCCTGCTTCTGATTCTGTGTCTCCCTCTCTCTCTGCCCCTACCCCGTCCATGCTCTGTCTCTCTCTGTCTCAAAAATAAATAAAAACTTAAAAAAAAAAAATTTTAAAAAAGAGGGGCGGGGCGCCTGGGTAGCTCAGTCGTTGAGCTTCTGACTTTGGCTTAGGTCATGACCTCACTGCTTGTGAGTTCAAGCCCTGCATTGGATTCACTGCGGTCAATGCAGAGCCTACTTCAGATTCTTTGTCTCCCTCTCTCCCTGCCCCTCCCCCACTCATGCTCCGTCTCTGTCTCTCTCTCTCAAAATAAATAAACATTAAAACAAAAAAAAGAGTTGGACGCTTAACCGACTGAGCCACCCAGGCGCCCCTGGGACAGTCTGTCTTTAAGGGACTGAAACAAATAGTTAAAAAGCCAAAATGATCTCTTAGTAGCTTTAATTAATTTTGTTTCATTAGTTCTGCACTCTTCATGCTCCTTCCTGTCGCATAATTATTTGTAAATTATAGTCATAACTGCTTCTTAATTTGTAGTAATTTTATCACTCAGAGGGTAATTGTTAATTATTTTCCCTATGATTATCATGGAAGAAAAACAAGACTTCTAAAAACTGTGAAATTAAATCGGAAGAGAATTTCAAACAGGCACAATCCCCTTTGCTCTGACATCCCAGATGGTGTCTGTGGTTTATATGCATAGTTATGCAAAATGACAGATGTCAGGAGCAAATATTTTCAGCATATTAATAAGAGCCATGCACCGGCCCCTTCTGTATTAGCAGGTATGACACTGATAAACGCTGAGAACTCTCAGATACAGCAGGGAAAAAAGGCTCATGCACTGTCTTCAATTTGTTTAGGATCTGGATCTGTAAATGGACAATCAAAAAATTGAAGCAGTGCCCTCTCCTTCCCCAGAGTCTTCCTGTGTGACTCTGGCTACGTTCCTTTTGGAATGAGCGAGGGTTTGAATTAATAAGTGCACTCTTGAGTCTGATAATAGTAACAGCTTGTGCATTCGGCATAATAATCAGGGAATGAGATGGTACACACAATTTTCCAAGTATCTCAAGTTTATTTCTTCAAGCTCTGAAATGTTGATTGTATCAATTTGTAAGGAAATCCTGGGAAGCCTTATGGTGCAGATAAAGTCTGAAGGCGGTTTGCTGGATAGTTCTCTCTTACCTGGAAGGGAGAGGGCTGATCTTTTTGTTCTGTCTGGGGCTTCAACTGATTGGATGAGGCCCACCCATATTGTGGAGGGCAATCTGCTTTACTCTAATGTTACTCTCTAATGAGAGTAACAGAACAATGTTCTGGAACGTTGGGTGTTCCAGAAACACCCAGAATAATGTTTGACCAAATATCTGGGTACCCCATGGCCCAGTCCAGTTGACACATAACATTAACCATCACAAAAATATATGAAACAGATGGAACGAATAGAAAAGTAGATTTAAACCCAAATACATCGGTAATTACATTACCCATATATGGACTATGTATTGTAGTGAAAGGAGATCCACAGTGGCCCAGAACTCCCTTCCTAACTTGACCACTTCCAAGGAGGCCTCCATCTGTTGGAGGAGCATCCATTCATGCTAGAGAAGCCTCCAGCCCCACTTCTCTCCCATAGGGGTGAGATTCCGTATGAATCTTGCTCCTTAAAGTCCCTTCTGGAATGTGCTGCTGGATGAGATAGGCTTTCTCAACACATGAAAGCAATGCTTCAGCTCCAGCACCTTTTTTTTTTTTTTTTGAGAGAGAGAAAGAAGCAAGGGTGAGTGGGGGAGGAGCAGAGGGAGAGGGAGAGAGGGAGAATCCCAATCAGACTCCACACTGTCAGCGAGACGCCCGATGTGGGGCTCGAACTCACGAACCGTGAGATCATAACCTGAGCCGAAATCAAGTCGGGTGCTTGACCGACTGAGCCGCCCAGGTGCCCCCTCCAGCACCTTGTTTTAACTAGTGTGACTGTGCCCTGTTCCCTGTTTCTAATGGGAGGGAAAACTAACAGGACTGGTTTTCAAATATGTTGTGCCTTGGAAGCATCAGACAATAGCAGCGACCTCTGTTCATTCATTTGAGCTCCCTCTGCTGTTCCAGCAACATAGATCATTAAAAAAAAAAAAAACAAAACAACAACAACAACAACAACAACAACAAAAGAAACCCACAATAACAAAAAAATCATACCACACACACACACACACACACACACGTAAAACCTAAGAACTCTTACGAAGAGGAGAGGGACAGAAAATGATTTGGGGATTGCTATGGTCTGAATGTGCCTTCCCCTCACATTCAGATGTTTAGATCCTAACCCCCAAGGTGATGATGTGTGGAGTGAGCAGGTCATGCTGGCAGGTGAACTGTGTCCTCACGATGGGATTAGCGCCTTTATAAAAAAGGCCCAAGAGAGACCCTTCACCCTTTCCACCATGTGAAGACATAGAGGCTTTCTCTGTCACCAGACACCCAGTCTGCCAGGACCATGATCTTGGACTTCCAGACTCCAGAACTATGAGAAGTAAATATCTGTTGTCTATAAGCCCCTCAGCCTATGGTATTTTTTTTTTTTATAGCCATCTGGACAGCGAAGGAATGGTAAGGAATATCCCTTAGATTTAGATTTAAAAAAAAATTTTTTTTAATGTTTATTTATTTTTGAGACAGAGAGAGACAGAGCATGAACGGGGGAGGGTCAGAGAGAGGGAGACACAGAATCTGAAACAGGCTCCAGGCTCTGAGCTGTCAGCGCAGAGCCCGACGTGGGGCTCGAACTCACGGACCTCGAGATCATGACCTGAGCCGAAGTCGGCTGCTTAACCGACCGAGCCACCCAGGCCCCCCTAGACTTAGATTTTAAAAAGAAGCAATCTTCATGTGAAAGACTAAACAAGAAGTACGGGATGTGCTTTTTAAAAATAGCTACTTTTTTCTTCCACTATTTCTTCCTTCTCATCATAACCAAACATCATGTGAGCAGCAATCAATATTGCCAATGTGATCATCGTAATTCATGGCTTGGGGTTATTTATTCTTCAACAAATATTACTGGAATTCCCATCATGCACGTGGTGCTGGCTGCTGAGGCTACAGCAGTGAGGAAGAGAGTTGTTTTTATAATGGCCTTTTATCTTATAAATCTTCAAGTCTTTGTTCTTAATACCTCCCACTGTCATACCCATTCCCTGCCTAATATAGAAAATCATTAATGAATATTAATGTCATTTGCTCTGGGTTTCGTTTTAAAAATAAGGCCCTCTAAAAGTCTTGTCTCCATGTGATCTTCAAACCCATCGTTATGGTCAGTAGTGAGAGCAGCTTAAGAGCACGGATTTGGGCAGAGGGCTTGAACTTTATGTGCCTCAGTTTCCCCACAGTATCATTGTGATGATGATAAGAATATCACTACTTCAAATAGGACTGTTGGAAATAATAAGTGAGTTCATACATGTGAAGTGCTTAGGAATAGTGCCTGACATATAGAAAACACAAAATAGATGCGAGCCATTAGTTTCGTTTGTAGACGAAGTAACTGAGCACCTACCATGGGTTTGCTCTCCCTCTAAGCAAACAGAGAAACAAAGATTGTATACTTTGCTCATACCTTGTTGTTTCCAGACCGTAGGAGTGCTAACAATACTGACTCCATCTTTGGCCCGCCATCTTGTTCATGTCTGTGAGATGATGTCCCCCATTAATGCGTGCCCTGACGGGAATTCGGGAATTTGAGGATGTGGGAAGGCTTGTTCCGAACTTCCCTGAAGTTGTTTCGATAATAACTTTAGATCACTTGAGAGTAGAAATAACTAGTAGAGATAACTCTACTTTAGAGTAGAGATAACAGTTTCTTCCCACTCCCTCTGGTGCATAGATGGCGCCATGAGGTCTGTTAAGTATTAGACCCTTTGTCCTCCCGCAGTGACCTCTGCTCATCCCCTCGCTCTATAAAGTCTGTGGACTAAGGTCCAGACTTTGCAGACAAGGGCTGTGCAGTTCTGGATTGTCGCACACCTGATCCCTGCCCCACTCGCCATCAGTAAGTTACCCTGAATAAAACTGTGTAAACTGTATGAAGTCACCTGCTTCATTTTTTTGGTCTCAAAGTGCCTTTTCAGTTTGGGCGATACTTTACTGCTGTCTCCCTTCTACCTTAAAACACTCTACCCCTTTCTCATTCTTTTCACCAGCAAACTGTTTGAAAGACAAGCCTTCCCATCGCTGCCGTCTCTGTCTCCTCACTGTTGGCCACGCCCGAATTCTCTGCCCTGTGGATCCTGACTCTGGTTCTCTTCAGGACTTGTATTTCTGAGTCACTAATATCCCCAACGTTCACTGCAAAGTTCCCATGGAGCTTCTCCTTCTTGAAGTCTTGGAGGCATTTGGCCCTTGATGTGTATTGATTGTTCTTGCTTTTCTGACCCTGTGTTTCAGAGTTCTCCAATCTTTTTTGTCCTTTTCCCTGTCTCTCTTGCTCTTTGTTGACCTCCAGGTACAAAGATCTGTACCCAACTTCAAAGTTCTGTACCCAACTAACTTCTCTTCTTCTTTCTCTGCAAGGCATGGGGGCGGGGAACCCGGCCGGAACTGGGCCGCCTTGGATGCACCACCCTCCCAGCACCAACTAGGAAGTGTAGCAAATCTTGTTATTTAGGAGTTTTTCTAGAGCTTCATCCCTAGCCTCCCTTCCCCTCCCAGAGGCTGGCAGGTGGGGCCAAAAGTTCCAGCTCTCTAATGGCTTGGTCCTTCTGGTGATCAGCCCCACCTGAGCCTGTGTAGGGGCTCTACCCTAAGTCCCCTCAGTAGCACAAGCTCAGATGTGGTCAAAAGGGGCCCATCACGAGTCAAAAAAGACATCCCTGTCACTCAGGAAATTCCAAGGGTTTCAGGAGCTCTGTGCCAGGAACCAGGGACAAAGGCCAAATATATTTCCTATTACACCACATCTATAGGGCCAGACTGCCTGGATTGAACCCAGGCAGGGTCATTTGTGAGCCGTGTGATTTGGATGCATTAAGTAATCTCCATGTACTCCTGTTTCTTCGTCTGTTCAATGGTGATAATAAAAGAACCTACCTAATAGGTTCGTTGTGAGGTTTAAATGAATTAACAAAAGCACTTAGAACGGTAGCTGATGCCCAGTAAGCAATCTGAAAATATTTAACCACTCTTCACTCCCAGGCTCACCCGATGGTAACTCTTCTGTTATCTGCAGATTAAATTTCAAACAGCATTCAAGGCTACCTCTTTTGTAAACACATCAAATCTGTATTATTCACAGTACATAGTTTTAATAAGTGTTAGACGGCGGTGAGTTTGGTTAGATGTGTCTTTTATTCTAAATGGGGACCTTGGGGAGTGTTGGCTGTGTGTGTGTGTGTGTGTGTGTGTACAAGTGCATGAGTGACATTTCGAGAACTCTACTCCCCGGAGTGCAAATATTTAGAAAAAGAACATTTAGGCTTTGAGTTATAACTATTGGATAAGTTTCAAACCGCTGCCCTTGATAAGAATGAAGACAAAAAAATCACTCCAAATCAGAAGTTGAGGAGTAATTTTTTGGTTAAGATATTTTTTTAAATTATTGAGGCACCTGGGTGGCTCAGTCGGGTAAGCATCTGACTTCAGCTCAGGTCACGATCTCACCGTTTGTGAGTTTGAGCCCTGGGTCGGGCTCTGTGCTCACAGCTCGGAGCCTGAAGCCTGCTTTGGATACTGTGTCTTCCTCTCTCTCGGCCCCTTTCCCACTCATGCTCTGTCTCGCAATAATAAATAACTGTTAAAAAAATTAAAATTATGGCAGAATGTCAGTTATTTCCATTATAATATGTTAATTCAAATCCAGATACTATAGGGTAGGTTCACTGTGTGGCCCTATAACCTTTGAATTCAAGGGTGCATGTGCCCTGATTCCTCTCAGGGTATTACACAATTTTCGTTGAAACAGGGATGAAACTGGTTGATTCACTACATGGATCATGAAATGAGAGCATGTAATAAATTCACAGACAAATCCATACAGGAAAAGTCGGTTTGCAAATCCAACTCATACACCCAAGTATTTTTCCTTTGCAGCTATTTTTGGGTGTATCTAAGAAGGCTCATAGAATCTTTATTTTTTTTAAGTTTATTTATATATTTTGAGAGAGAGAGAGAGCACAAGTGGGGTAGGGGCAGAGAGAGAGAGAGAGAGAATCTCAATCAGGCTCTGCACTGTCAGCACAGAGCCCCATGTGGGGCTCGAACCCACAAAACCATGAGATCATAACCTGAGCCGAAACTAAGAGTTGGACATTCAACCGACTGAGCCACCCAGGTGCCCCGAGGACTCATAGAATCTTTAAGAATCTGCTTGGAATTCACTCCTTCGGCCGAAAGAGTCTTATGCTCCCCCCAGGACCCACTTTACGTCACACCTACGATGCATCTTGTCCAAAAACTTTAGTTAGCACTACCCCACTATTCCTACTGGCTTGTCATCATAATCACCCAATGACTTTTGGGGGGAGCAGACGTCTCAGGCCATATTTGTCGAAATTCCCATTAGGCAGATTTGGGGTAGGATCCCGCAAACTACAATTGTGTAAGTTTCCTCGGGATTATGCTTATCAGACAGAATTAGAAGCCAGTGGTCTATCTCAGTGACCTGTTACTTGATATAAGCGCAGTAGATGAGGTTTGGAAATATCCAGGCTCCCTGAGACCCGCCCCCCAGCCATCCCTTTTCTGAGAGCTTTCCCGCTATCCACAAGGGGTGGGTCCTGACAGGGCCCGACTTTCTCCCATGCCACCGTGATTTGATCAAGGGAAGTCATCTGGCATCAACTGGGCCAGACTTTTTTTTTTCTCCCACCTTATTTCAATTGAGAGACACGGTCTGGCACAGAGGAGCTGCGGGACACAGAGGAGCGTCATACCGAAGGTCCACATGCCGGCCGCCAGGTCCCTGGGGTACCCTAGTTCCCCCCTTTCCTCGGGCCCACTGTGTCCATTCAACTTGTTGAACTCTGCAGGACTCTCTGTTGGTTTCCTAGGACTGCCGTGATGAACGACCGCCCAACGGGGGGCTTCGGACGATGCGAATCTATTCTCTGCCAGTTCTGCCATCCAGAAGTGGAAAATCAGGTGTCAGTCAGGTTCGTGCCTTCTGCAGGCTCTGAGGGAGAAACCATCCCTGCGTCTCCTCGCTCCTGGTGGCTGCTGGTAGGCGATCCTTGGTGTTTCCTCGTGTGTCCGTGCGTCCCTCCAAGGTCTGCCTCTTCTCTGTGTCTCTGTGTCCTCTCCTCTTCCTTTTCGGACACCGGTCACTGGATGTAGGGCCCACCCTAAATCCAGGAGGATTGCATCTCAAGATTTAAAAAAAAATTTTTTTTTTAACGTTTATTTATTTTTGAGACAGAGAGAGACAGAGCATGAACAGGGGAGGGGCAGAGAGAGAGGGAGACACAGAATCTGAAGCAGGCTCCAGGCTCTGTGCTGTCAGTACAGAGCCCGACGCGGGGCTCGAACCCACGGACCGTGAGATCATGACCTGAGCCAAAGTCGGACGCTTAACCGACCAAGCCACTCAGGCGCCCCATCATCTCAAGATTTTTAACCAATGTTACCTGCAAAGACCCTATTTCCAATTAAGGTTGCATGCTGAGGTTGTGGGTGCACCTAAAGCTGGGGGGCGGGGGACGCTCTTCGACTCACAACACACACATTTGCTAAGAAACCAAAGACAAAATGCTCACAGTCACAAAGAAGAGAAGACCTCTCTTCCTCGGAGCTGACATCAGGGCCACAGAGAAGGTCCGGAGTCAGTTTAGGTCACATGACCTCTCCTGGACCAGTCACTGGGGCAAGGGAGGTGGGTGTTCTGATTGGCCAGCCCGGGCCACTCACTTGCCTGCACTGGAGAAAAGGGGTCCATGTGACTGATAGCCTCTCACTCCAGTGCAGTCCAGGCGCTCAGAACGGAAGGAAAGGTCCCAACAGGGGGTCCATCTGCTGTGTTCCTCTAGCAACTCAGCATCACTGCTGTTCTTTCTGGCTGCACATCTGAAACAAAAATAAACACTGAAATCAACACTTCCAGAGTTCATAAAATCGATCGCCGGGGATCTGCCAATGCCGTCTCTGTACAGGGCGTTAGCAAGTGTTAGAGTCCCCACTGCCTGTGAGTGAAAGATTAAAATGATCAGGTAGGTGACCTTAGTTCTCCAATTTCAGTATTATTTTGTTCCTAGAAACAGCTGTCTCTGTCCAAAGAAATGATAGTTATTCACGTTTACGTGGCCCTTGGCACATTTATGTATATTATCAAAATTAAGCACAGTAACTCTGGGAGGGAGGCGTGGATTATTATCTCCATCTTAAAGATCTGGAAAACTGAGGGAGAGAACACTGAAGCGATTTGCCTGAGGTCACGTGATCAGTTAGCAGCAGCATCAGAATTAGAATCCGGGTGCACGTGATTCCTGATCTAGGGGTTTCTGCACTTGTTGTGACGGCCCATGTCGGGTATTCCCCCTTAACGCTAGGACAGCACTGGGACGAACCTCCCACCTTCCCTTCAACCAGCCTCTCCAGGACACATAATTACTTTTCTGCCGGGACGCTCTCTATTGCAAACATCTGAGCTCACAAATTTTTTCTTCCTCAGGGGCATAGATTTTCATGCGAAAGAAATGTAAAACTCAGAGGTTTTGGAGAGCTCAACCTGCGCTCTCTCCTGGGAAAATGGAAAAATGGAGAGCTTTGATATTTTCTTTTCTCCTTGTGATAAGAACAACAACAAAATGAAGAATGGCCCTTCCTCCTCTGGAAGTTTGAGAACCCAGGCTTGAGGGTGACGGGCTTCAATCATGACAGGAGGGATCTGTCAGGAATCCGAACAGCATCTGCGTGTCGACTGGGCACATTCATGGTGTATGGCATCAGGTAATAATGTCAAATTTTTCACAACATGATCACTTCCCTGTGTTCGTTCTTTTTTTTTTTTTTAATTTTTTTTTAACGTTTATTTATTATTGAGAGACAAGAGAGACACAGAGCGTGAGCAGGGGAGGGGTAGACAGAAGGGAAGACACAGAATCTGAAGTAGGTTCCAGGCTCCGAGCTGTCAGCAAAGAGCCCGACGTGGGGCTCGAACTCACGAAACATGAGATCATGACCTGAGTCGAAGTCAGTCACCTAACCAACTGAGCCACCCAGGCACCACCCCCCCCAGTGTTCGTTCTAATGCAGGTTTTCCTCAGACCCAGGCGACAGTGACAGAAACCAAATGGCATTTCTTCACTGCCTTTGAAACAGCCGGAAATCCAGCCCTCCCCATCATCCCAGACCTCCTGACCAGTTGAGGGAGAACACAGGAGAAAGGTTTGTATGATGGTTAGTTTTATGTGTCACCTTGGCTAGGCCATGGTATCCAGATATTCGTTTAAACACCAGTCTAGATGGTGCTGTGTGGGTATTTTTAGATCGTATCAACATTTAATTCAGTAGATTTTGAGTAAAGTACATTAATCTCCATGATGTGGTGGGCCTCGTCCAATCAGTTGAAGGCTTTAAGAGTAAACAGACTGAGGTCCTGTGAAGAAGAAGGAATTCTGCCAGCCGACTACCTCTGGACTTGAACTGCAACATCAACTCTACTCTGGGTCCCCAGACTGCTAGCCTACCCTGCAGGCTTTGGACTTGCCAGCCTCCCACAATTGGGTGGATCAATTCCTTGAAACAAATCTCTTTGTATATATCTCCATGCACATCCCATTGGTTCTGTGTCTCTGGAGAGCCTGACGAACGCAGTGAGCCCTGGGCGGCCTCGGTGTCCTACCGCAGGCATTTGCACGTGCTCTTCCGGCTGTGACGTGACAGCTACCCAACCCCGTTTCTTGTGGCTGCTTTTGTTTCCCCTGCCGTCCCATATGTGTGCAGCCTGCAGGCTGGTCCTGCGGGATGGACAGATCATTCTCACATGTGCTGCTGTTCTCTCTCGTGTCTCTCTGTCCCCTGCTCTGACACGCTCCACACCTGGGCCCGCCTCCCTTGTCCCCAACACCATCAAGCTGTGTGTGCTGACTTACCCGGGGCTGTAAGGGACATTGATGTCACAGCTCCTGCAGGATTCCCGTCTCCTCTTCCAGGGCTTTGGGACACATTTCTAAGGGAAACCATTGTGTCTAATTACTTTCACAGGTATCATAAAGCTCTTATTATTGGAAAAATGACTACATTTTTATGTTCAAATAAATTCTCTAAGACACAGATATAAAGGCTCCATAGTGTAAATTCTCCCCATCGAGTTATTTCCTGAACTCCTGAACAGACTTTCAGTCATGTGCCTTAGTTTTAATTTTTGACATTCTAATCCCGATGTCAAATTCAACATCATTTGCAAATTTAAGCATTGAATCCTCTATCAGCAGCCCAGGGATGTTCACATTTAATTAAAAACGACTGGGGAAGACATTTTTTTAAATAACTTATTAGTCTATTATTAGTCACTTGAACATATGGGGACTCTAGCCTTTAGGAATTAAATGACTTTTATCTTCATCTTTTCTGAAAAATCCACAAATTTTCATTAGCTCTTCTTGGTATTTGAACTACTTTCCTTTGGGGAATGGGGGCAGGGGCAACATTCTATTCTTTTACTACTCTACTGGAAAGCTTATCCTTGACAATGACCCCAGAGACCAGTGGGAAATGCAGAAGGAGCTTCTTCCGCAGACGACATAGTCACTATCGTCTTGATCTCCCCTCCCTGTGTCCTAAAATTCGATTAAAATGATACACAATATAGGCGCGCCTGCGTGGCTCAGTCGGTTAAGCGTCCAACTTCAGCTCAGGTCATGATCTCAGGGCTCATGGGTTCAAGCCCCGTGTTAGGCTCTGAGCTGTCAGCACAGAGAAGAGCCTGCTTCTGATTCTGTGCCTCCCTCGCTCTCTGCCCCTCCCCCGCTCCCGCTCTGTCTCTGTCTCTCAAAAAGAAATAAACATAAAAAAATGATACACAATATGTTTCTTAAAAGAACAAATCCATAACTGAGCTGGAAAAGAAGAAAGGGCGTTACCCATGAATCAATTTTTAGGGGGGATTCTGGAATATTGAAAGCAAACAGCATCAGATTTATGAAGAAGGCAGAGGCAGGCTCCACTCAACACAGAGGGGTGAGAGGACCATTAGCGAAGAAGCCATTCTCCAGAGGGAGCCCCAGAGAAACTCCAAGTTTAGGATACACTGTAGCAAAGGCGGACATTAGCCTAAAGACTGCTTGCAGGGTAGAAAGACTGTTGGCAGACTGTCCCGCCTCCTCTTTGTCGCTTAACACATATAAGCCTCCTGCACATCACCAGGAAGAGGATAAAAATGGAGCAGAAATATATGCAAAGGATACTAATAGCCAAAAGAAATACAAATGGCCTTCAACTTCAAGTACATGAAGGGGTGCTCAAAGTCGCTGGGGTGGGGGGGGGTCTGGTAAATGCAGATGAGAATGACAACAACACAGCATACTTTACTCATCTAAAAGCTGACACTATTCTGCTTATGTGAGCGCATGGGTGAACGGGCTCTGAATTCTGTCGGAAGGAAGACTTTGAAGGTCTGGTTTATCAGCATCTAGCAAAATGTCCCATCACCCGTGGCCTCTGGTACAGCAACTCTTCTTCCAGGATTCTCCTACAGAAATGTTGACACACGTGGGAAGATGTACTATGAGAATATACCAGGCAGCATCATTTGCAATGTCTGATGATTAGAAACAGTCAGTAGGGGGGGCGCCTGGGTGGCGCAGTCGGTTAAGCGTCCGACTTCAGCCAGGTCACGATCTCGCGGTCCGTGAGTTCGAGCCCCGCGTCGGGCTCTGGGCTGATGGCTCGGAGCCTGGAGCCTGTTTCCGATTCTGTGTCTCCCTCTCTCTCTGCCCCTCCCCCGTTCATGCTCTGTCTCTCTCTGTCCCAAAAATAAATAAAAAATGTTGAAAAAAAAATTTAAAAAAAAAAAAAAAAGAAACAGTCAGTAGGGGAGTGGATAGATTGTGGTTTCTTCATGCTCTGAAATACTGTGCTTACCAGAACTGACATGGAAACATCCTTAAGACATATTGTTAAATAAAACATTAAAGGGGCGCCTGGGTGGCTCAGTCGAGTAAGCGTCCGACTTTGGCTCAGGTCATGATCTCGTGGGTTGTGGGATCGAGCCCCGCATCGGGCTCCACGCTGACAGTGCAGAGCCTGCTTGGGGTTCTCTCTCTCTCCCTCTCTCTGCCCCTGCCCTGATTGTGCTCTCTCTCTCTTTCTCAAAATAAACATTTAAAAAAAAAAAAAAAAAAAAAAAGGCAAGCAAGCAAGCTTTCCACAAGTCCTCAGCTTCTATCTTTTTGCCCAGAACCGAGCCCCCCTCTGCAAACGAGTCTGGGCTACAATACAGGTCTCCACTCTAAACACCCCCAGGGTTCTGTTGGGAAGGAAGAGAGGGAAACAAACACGAGGCGAGGGGGTGCACAAACGTGTCTCCTGCGGAAAGAAAATATTAAGTGTGTCCCCAGGGAGAGTGTTATCTCTGGGGAAGGGGGTACATTTCCCTCTTATTTGACATACTTCTTTTGTTGTTGATTTTAAAATAATTCCGAACATATGGAAAACTTTCAAGAATAGTAGAAGAAACTTTCCTGAACCATTGGAGAATAAGTTGCTGATATAATGCTCTGTCATCCCTGAATGTTTTAGTTTGTAATTCTTAAAAACAAGGACACTCTCCTCCCTAAGCGAAACGAACACCATCAAAATCAGGACATTAACAATGAAATTCTTCTTACCATTTAATCCACAGATCTCAAAAGGCATTCTTTTCTTTAGGGCAATATATTGAGTTCCCGTTGATGATTTTCCTCGATGTCAGCTACTTGGGAGTAAACATGGATTGTTTTGATTAAAACTGTGTCCCTCGAAGGGCTCGAGCACACGATGGTGAGAGTCTTTCGGCAACAGGCTGGAACTCAAGAGCAGAGGTTGAACAGGTGCACGGTGTCTGATCTCAGCACTCTGTGGACGAGCGCTCGGGCCGCGGTGGCTGGGACTCATGTGGATCTAGACTCCAAGGGGACTCAAGTCCCCCACCCCCCACTCAGTTGCTTTCCCATTTTAGAGAGTAAGCATGAGAGTGGCCTTGCCAACCGGGACATAGTGTCTGCTTGGGCATCGGGCAGTCTGAGGTTTAGGTGGCAGCTGTTGAGGGAGTTAGATGCCTGGAGCGCCTGTCGCCAGCACCTGTTGGCCTGGCAGGAAGTCCTATTTGGGCACAGCCCCTCCTGCTGGGAGAGGGAGGCTCTGTTCTCACTCGGAGTGTTGCCGGGCAACCTCAGTCTTCAGGGTCAGACCCTCCTGTTTGTCTTTCCACAAAGTATATAAACAAGTCATAAATAAAATACACTGAAGTAAAATTTAGATTGTTGAAGTAACAGAAAATAAGATTTTTTTTGTTGCCTCCCTCCTTTCGTCACTGCCCCCAGATATTACTGATTTGAGATAACTTTTTGATGATGTGTGTACATGGTCCCTAAACGAAAGGAAACAGGGATAAATATAGATGTCCCATAAGCTGATGCTTTGATGATGTGCCACAAATTAGGAGTCGCCTGGGTGGAGCATAGGGATTTTATAAGCTGTATGTAAATAATGCCTAAATACAGCTATTCTTATGGTCTGAGTTGAATACCTCCACCAAATTCTTTCCTTGTTAACTCACTTAGGGCTGTGTTTGATCACTTCTCCTCTAGTATATTTAAATCTATTCTCTAGACCTGTGTGTCCAATATGGTAGCCAGCAGCCACGTGTGGTTACACAAATTAAAATTACAACGAACTGATTTAAATGAAGAATTAGGTTCTCCGTCACCCTAGCCACACTTTCAAGCGCTCCACAGCCACACATGGCTAGTGGCTGCCTTATTGGATAACGCGCACATAGAACACGTCCATCGTTGCAGAAAGTTATATTGGACGATGCTATTGACCTTCGCCAGGAAACAAAATGTGGGATTGTCTGATGTCCAAATCTTATCAAAAGCCGGTTTAGAAGACGCAGTGTTTATTGGAGATTGGTGGAAGACTGCCCGTTCCGATGGTTTCTTTGAGTTTTAGCCTTGAATCAAGCAAGACCAGCTACAGCGTTTTTGGATCACAGCATCTTGGCTGTCTATAGAACTGCTTTCATTGAGCCACATTTCGGGGTTTTGTCCAAGAACTCATTAAGAAATAACCTCGTGAATATTGCTGGGCCAGAAAATAAAGACTTGCTGGAATCTAATGGGGATCTGTCAAAAGGATATGGGTGCCAATTTGGTGGGGTGTTTGCTGGCCAAATCTGAGAGTAATTGAGCAGCACAGTAAATAACGATAAAATGGATTACAGGATAAATCCAGCGTGGAAATGTGTCCGTGCTGATATAAGTTCATGTGTGGAGGAGGATGCCGGACCATAGAATGCCAACAAATAAATGCAGAAGGCCTGATGGCACTAGAACATCACCCCTTGGCCCTCTCCAGAGTCATAGTTGTTTCAAACAAGAATCGACAGTAGAAACTATGGGTAAAGGTTGGATATGGAACAAAACACTTTCATAATAGGAAAGTATCTCCTTACAAAATACTTGTTGATTATAAAGGTAAAAACTAGTAACTTCACAGTGGAGGCACCGGGCAGACCCTACCTTCGTTGAGTGGTCAAAGTTGATGTCACCAGGCATGGGAAGAGTGGCTATCATGTGCCTCCCGACTGCACACGCTGAGGACACAATATTATTACTTCTGAGATACTCTTGCCGAAAAATACATGATGGGGGGGCACCTGGGTGGCTCAGTCGGTTAAGTATCTGACTCTTGATCTCGGCTCAGGTCATGATCTCACGGTTTTGGAGTTCAAGCCCCATGTCAGGCGTCGCGCTGACCGTGCAGAGCTTGCTTGGGATCCTCCCCCTCTCCCTCTCTCTTTGCCCCTCCCCCACACGCACTGCCCCCCCCCCCCCCGCGCAAAAATAAATAAACATTTAAAAAAAGAATAAATAAATGAAATTTTTAAAAAGTTAAAAAAAAAAAAACCTGACCTGAATCTAAATCATAAGGAAACACTGGACAACCTCAAATTGCGGAACATTGTACAACTATCTGGCCCATACTGTTAAAAAATGTCAAGGTCTTGTGAGACAAAGAAAGACTACACAAGTGTTCTAGATCAAAGAGCAAAGAGACATGATAACAAAGTGCAAGTGTGATTCTAGGCCTGATCCTGGAAGAGAAAAAAAAAAAAATTTTTATTTTGTTGCTAGAAAGGACATTTGAGAAAAATGATAAAATCTGAAAGGGGATTAATACAGAAATATATTATATGCATATAGAAATATATATGCATATGTATATAAACATATATATATGTAAACATATAAACATATATATATGTTTACATATATATACATATATATGTAAACATATAAACATATATGTTTACATATATATATATATATACATATGGAAATATACAATAAGAGAGAATTTTAATTTTTGCAACATAACAGGTATTTCCCCTGAAATTTTTATATAAATCGTTCAAGCCAATTAGAGTCATTGATGATGTTTTCATGAGTATAATGTTGGAGAAGAACTGGGTCAGGCTAGAAAAAAATCGCTAGAGAGTCACAAACATGGCGACAGATGTCATGGTGGTAGAATGGGTGGTCTGAAATGTTTACCCCTTGTTGGTTGGGGAAATGGAGAATGATTACTTAAAACCATCTATCCGTCAGGCGAGAGGCTAAGTAGAGACATGTGATGTGTGGGCCAACCATTGGTAGCTACCAATGAAAATTGAAAAAGCAGATATATTTACTAGCCCCAGGCTAGCCTACAGAGGAGGCTGTCTTCCGAGAGCAAGGATGGGTGGGCTGCCTCAATGCACCTGTTCTCTCTTCCCAGAATGCAGTTTCCCCATTGCCTCTCACCAAACAAGGGCGGGTCGCCCCTCTGTCGATCTCATAAAACCCCGGTTTTTCCCTTCATGAGATTTACTGTAAGTTGTGAAAGTACTTTCACGTAACTCTCAACAGAAGAGCTGCACAGATGTAAACAGAACTATGCTCAGAACACCCCGGACCGAGGCCGGGCACAGTCCCATAGAGGGCGACCGACACGTAAATCTTCTGGTTTGATCACCGAAAGTCCCGTGGCTCAGAAGCTCTGCTGGTACATACGGGCGCTTGGCGCAAATTAGGAAACAGTCGCCCTTCCTTTCGACAGACTAAGCAGGAAACGGATTTCCTTCTTCTCGCTGAGGTTGTCTCAAACTTGGGCATGTAGCTTGGCAATTAGCGGGTGACACGGCTTGGAGTCTACACCTGAGGCCCTTGTGCAAGGCACAAACTCATAACCCAGGGGCCTACTCCATGGCTAGGTTTATTTGGCTCATTTAAAGACTATTTTTGGGGCGCCTGGGTGGCTCAGTCGATTAGGTGTCCGACTTAGGCTCAGATCACCACCTTGCAGGTCGTGAGTTCGAGCCCTGTCTCCGGCTCTCTGCTGTCAGCGTGGAGCCTGCTTTGGATCCTCTGCGCCCCTCTCTCTGCCCCTCCGGGCGCACACGCGCCCGCCCTCTCTCTCAAAATTAACATAGACGTTTAAAAGAAATAAATAAAAAATAAGTAACAGTATTGTTTAATTGCCAGTGTTTTAAATTCAGGGAAGCCTGCATAAAGATACGGACCTCTGGCTTTTCTTTAAAGCTAACATTCCGCCTTCCTTCCTCCATGGCAACGACAGGAGGCAGTCGGCGGCGGTGCTAACTTTGTGCTCTGCAGACCTCGCGCTCCGGTCACCCCAATTATCCTGGACTCGGAGGCTGAGGAGAAACTTGCCCTTCCTTCATGCCCCGTGTTGTTTTTCCTAAACCCAACCCGCTTTACTCTACTGGCTTTTTGTGATCGCCTCGCGCCTGGAGGCTTTTAAGCATTCAGTCCCCGCTACAGTCAGACTCTCCTTTGACACCGCACCACGCGAAACCCAGCAGCCTGTTGGCTTTAAGCAGAAAGGCCAGAGCATCTCTCCCAGTCTTGCCGAAGCTCCCTGCCCACGACCGACCGTCTCTTAGAAGGGCGGGCCACACCTCGCAGCCCGTGAACGCTGCATTTCTGGGCTTTGCATCTGTTTGCAAGCTCGCACTTTCCATGCCCGTGTGGTTATGGTGGGTTGCAGGAAAGACAATGGATTTCTGTTGCGTTTAGATTGGGGGGAGGGTAAGGCTTGTGGGAAGGCATGTACTTTGGGGAAGGTGGAGGAACCCCAGCAGCTGGATAGATGCTGCAGATTGAGGGGGCTGGACGAGGGAGAACAAACAGCACACAGGGGGAGGAAGAAGGAGCCGCCCGCACTCCTTAGGACTCTCCTGGCGAGGTCTTTCTCCCCCTTTCTATAGAAGCTGATGCTATTTGTGATGTGAATCTTTTATACGCTGTCAGCCAGAAACGCTTGCTGGAAGGAAGGCCATCTGTCCTGGAGGCTGAATGCCAAGTTGTGGGGATCTCCCGAGGAATGTAAAGCCAAAAAAAAAAAAAAAAAAATGGAACTTATTGCAGAGAAGGAAGATCTGACTTTGACAGGTAGGGGCTGTAGGGGCTTTGACACCCCTTGGCCTTCAGTGAACTTCCAGAAGCCAGGGAGGGCAGGGTTCCTCCACGGTATTCCAACGTTCCCAGCAGAGGAGAGCTGTCTAGTCAGTAGAGGCCCTACTGTGTCTGTTGATGTGTCTCTTCTGCAGCAAAGAAGCCACCTGCTCGTCAGCCCCGTGCAGCGAGCACCCGGTGAAGTGAGACAGTAGGTGTTCAGAGGGACCCGGTGCCACCAGTTTGTAATGCCCGGCAGACACCCCGGCCTGGGCAAGTGAGAGGCAACTTGGAGAACTAGAACCACTGCAGAGGGGGAGGCTAGGGGTTTCTACCCTCCGTGGAGAGGGACTGGGCTGGCACTTACCCAGCACTCAACAAAGCTCAGTTATTGAGGAGAAGCTGTGGTGTGCAGGTAAGGAGACAGAATGGGCAGCAAGTGGAGCGGGTGGGAGGTTTTTCCTCCCGTTTGACAGGAGACACTGGAGCATGTTGGGCGGCTGAAGGGAATGATCTAGTAGATAGCAACTGATGATGCAAGAGAGCAAGGGGTAATGTCAGAGTCCTTGAGACCAGGGGAGGCGATGGGGCTCGGAGCTCAAGGGGAGAGATGGGCGGAGCCAATGGGGTTTAGAGCCCAAGGGGAGAGGTGGTTAGAGCCATTGGGGCTTAAAACAACTCCTCCTCCCATCAGTGCAGCTAGCACCCTGGCTGCAGACGCATTCATGTCACTGCTTTTGCTGGACGCACTGAGTACCCTCTTCACACCCAGGCCCACCTCTCCCCTTGGGCTCTGAGCCCCAGTGGCTCTAACCACCTCTCCCCTTGGGCTCTGAGCCCCAGTGGCTCTAACCACCTCTCCCCTTGGGCTCTGAGCCCCAGTGGCTCTAACCACCTCTCCCTTTGGGCTCTGAGCCCCAGTGGCTCTAACCACCTCTCCCCTTGGGCTCTGAGCCCCAATGGCTGTAACCACCTCTCCCCTTGGGCTCTGAGCCCCAATGGCCCTAACCACCTCTCCCCTTGGGCTCTGAGCCCCAATGGCTGTAACCACCTCTCCCCTTCAGTGCAAGTAGTATTCCTCCAACCTGAAGAGAGGCATTTAAGCAGAGGCATTAATATGAGTTTTCATGGCAGAGAGGGGACATGGAACTTGGGATATGACTGAGGGGCCACTGGTAAGAGGATGGGCCAGGAAGTGGCAGCTTCAGGGTTTCACGACAGCATGTGGACTCGGTGTCTGTGGAATGGGAGAGCAGAGAAAGGGAAAGGGGAACACCGGAAGAGAGCGGGTTCTTACTCTTCTGTAGTCTTACTTGGGCTGTAAAAAAAAAAAAAAGCGTCGTGCTCCAAAGAAGACGTCCAGATGGCCCACAGGTACGCCAAAAGGTGCTCAACATCACTGATTATCAGGGAAATGCAAGTTAAAGCCACGAGGAGATAGCGCCTCCCCTATGTTAGCATGGTTATTATCAAGAAGACGAGAGAGAAGAGTCATCAGGGACGCGGAGAAGAGCGCCCAGACCCACCTTGGGCGCTGTTGGTGAGAATGGAAATTGGGTGGGCCGCTCTGGAAAACCGTACAATGAAACATGAAAAATGAAAAATTACAACTACCACGGGATCCAGCACTCTCACCTCCGGGTATCCATCCAAAGGAAATTAAAACAAGATCTCAAAAATAGGATCCCTGCACTCCCATGTCTACTGTAGCCATCTTCACAATAGCCAAGCTCTGCAAACCACGTAAGCGTCTGTCGGTGGCTGAGCAGATAAGGAAAATGGTGTCATTATTCAGCCGTGGGAAGGAGGGAGGTCCTGCCATTTGCGACAACATGGATGGCTATTGAGGACATTACGCGTAGTGAGATAAGCCAGACAGAGAAAAACAAATACTGTACGATATTATTTACATGTGGAGTCTAAAAAAAGCCAAGCTTGTAGACACGGAGAGTAGAACAGTACTTACCAGGGGCAGTGTGGGGACGCGGGGAGATACACACAAACTTGCAACTAGAAAATGACGACGTTTTAGAAATCTTTTTTTTTTTTTTTAATGTTTTTATTTATTTTTGAAGGAGAGAGAGACAGAGCATGAGCCAGGGAGGAGCAGAGAGAGAGGGAGACACAGAATTCGAAGCAGGCTCCAGGCTCTGAGCCGCCAGCACAGAGCCTGACGCGGGGCTCGAACTCACGGACCGTGAGATCGTGACCTGAGCCGAAGTCCAACGCTCAACCGACTGAGCCACCCAGGCGCCCCTCAAGTCAACACTTTAAAACCTACGCACTAGGTCAATGATATCTCAGTAAAAAAAATTTAAAGCTCTAGTAATCTTTTAAAAAGAAAAAAAGAAAAAAAAAAGTAGAGTACGCACCAGAGAGCAAAGTAAAGAAGCTGTTCGGGGAGCTGCCTTGGCCCGTTGGCCTGAGGAAGAGGGGCGGGAGTCCGTGGGGCCAGATGCGGACACAGGTTCTCACACAAAGTGCTCACTTTGCAGCCCTCGGCCCATCGTCTACGTGGAGATGCCTGACAGGTCTTTCCTACGAAAACCCTGTCACTCAGCATTTGTTTCAATACTAAATAAAATCACTGAATATGGAAAAGGGGAAAATCGTGTAAGGGTTAAGTGTAGGAAGATTGAGGAAGAAATTTGAAACTGATCGTCAGTCGCTCCAGAAGGACATTCTCCTTCTGCTTGAAGAATCACAAGGTGGGGGTCAAATTGGAGTATTTTTTTTTTTGTTTTTGAGGACTGACTCAACACAGTAGTAAGTCGAATTCCTGCCATACAGCATGGTGTGTTAGAGTGACTCACAGGGACAGCTCAGGTGCCAAAACAAACGGGTTCTGCAGCTTACATTAAAAAAAAAAAATAGGAGGTTTGAAGAAAATGCATGATTCTGCTCTAAATGAGAAGAGAACTAAAATGTTAAAGCAAAAATCCACATGCTGCCAATAAAATCTGTAGAATTGGGTCCTTGCAGTCTCTCAAAGTGAACTCTGGAGGGTTCTGTGAGATGGCTTGGGGTCAGGGATAAAGCGTCCTTGACGCTCTCTGGCTGGCTGACTTTTAGAATTCACCCCCCTCTGACTTCCCGCCATCTTTGGTCCCATCTAACGACTGTTCTGGTTAAATCCAAGATCATTTGATGGGATCCTACTGAAACCCTCACAAATGTTCGAGGCAAGTGGCAAATTAGAATTTAGAAAAGGAGTTCTCAGTTGTCTCAGAAATAGAACACACAGTACCTTTTATACCTCGGCCAAGTGCATAAACACACCGGTTCTAACAAACAAGCTGAAAATGTTTCACAGAATGGTGTCTACTCTAGAATTTATATTGTATTCGGATCTTTTTTTATTCTGCTCTGTTCATTTTTTTAAAATGCTGCTAAAAGCCCACTAAATTGAATTTACATCCGCTAACAGGTTATGCACCAGTATGAACAACACAGGTTTAGGAAATGCATTTTTCTCTATTTTAGTTACTTAGAGTGGAATGACAGATAGCTAAGATTACAAACTAAAAAAAGCTAAAAAGCACCTGATGTTGACACTCAGGGACATCGGATTTAAAGAACAGAGGGGACAAGGATATTTATTTACAAAAACAGCGGGGCACCTGGGTGGCTCAGTCAGTTGAGTGTCTGACTTCGGCTCGGCTCACGAACTCCGCAGTTGGAGAGTCCGAGCCCCACGTTGGGCTCGCTGCTGTCAGTGCAAAGCCCGCTTCAGATCCTCTGCGCCCCTCTCTCTGCTCCTCTCTCTCTCTTAAAAATAAATAAACGTTAAAAAAATTAAAAAAAAAACCAACGATCCAGTAGCTAGCACTTACTTCCTGCTCTGTCCCCATTGCACCATCAGGCTCTTGGCGGACACTTTCTCTCATTTTCCCAACAACCTGGCAATTCAAGGTACTAATATTCTTGTCCAGGGAAGAGCCCCGGTCTCCTTATCGCTGAAGTCGAGGCCGGGAGAGGTCACTTCCTTCCATTCACACACATGGCGCGGAAGGCTGATTCCGGGACGGGTGCTCTTGTCACAGCCCCTGACTGACCCCGGATCTTCCCTGGTGCCTTTCAGTCGGGGCGCGCCCGAAGATACCGATGCCGGTCAGGGGCAAGTAAGAGTACAGGCCGCTATCCGTGCACATGGATCGTCGTGCACACAGACAGGTGTGGAAGAGGGAACGATTTCTCGAAGTGGAATTTCTGGGCCAAAGGCTTTGGTGATTGTGACAGATGTTGCTGGGTTGTCTTTCATGAAGGTTGTATTGATTTACTCAGAGAGCTTTGGAAGAGAGAACCTGTCCCGCACGCCTTTGAAAATGGTGTTACCAGACTTTTCAGTCTTTGCCAACCTCATAGAAGAAAAAGAGAATCTCACTGAAGTTTTGATAGCTCTTGTTCTAAGAGTTCTCATCATTTCCCCAGTCGTTGATATCTCCTTTCCTCAAACTGTCACTTTCTGGGGCACCTGGGTGGCTCAGTCAGTTGAGCATCTGACTTTGGTTCAGGTCATGACTTCATGGTTCATGAGTTCAAGCCCCACATAGGGCTCACTGTTGTTTCAGCACAGAGCTCGATTTCAGATCCTCTGTCTCCCTCTGTCTCTGCCCCTCTCCCACTTGTACTTTCTCTCTCTCTCAAAAATGAAAATAAACATTAAAACACCTGTCACAGGGGCGCCTGGGTTGAGCGTCTGACTTCGGCTCAGGTCAGGATCTCCCAGTTTGTGAGTTCGAGCCCTGCGTTGGGCTCTCTGATGACAGCTCGGAACCTGGAGCCTGTTTCGGATTCTGTGTCTCCCTCTCTCTCTGCCCTCCCCCACTTGTACTCTCTCTAAAAAAAACAAAACAAAACAAAAAACAACAAAAAAAAAACCTGTCACATTCTTTGCTTCTTTTTCTATTATGTTTCTTCTTGATAACTTCTAAGAACTTTAGATACACATATATGCATATTGAAAGCAATTTTTCTTTCAAAAATAAATGTTTCTTTCAAAAGAAAGATAAAGTCAGTTATCTTCCTTATGGGAATTTTTCTATGTAGAATGTTTTCACTTTTACTTAGCATTTTCTTATGGCTTTAGATTTTTGTGTCTTATTTACAAAAGGCCATCTCATTCTGAAATGACGCATTTAAGAATCTTCAACCTGTTCTTTTTTCTTGATGTATCTAGAAGTTACTGAGATGTGAAATGTGAGATAGAAATGCTTTTCCCAGGGCATCTGGGTGGTTCAATCGGTTGGGTGCCAACTTTGGCTCAGGTCATGATCTCACAGCTCATGAGTTCGAGCCCCACATCGGGCTTTGTGCTGACAGCTCAGAGCCTAGAGCCTGCTTCAGATTCTGTGTCTCCCTCTCTTTCTGTCCCTCCCCCGCTTGTGCTCTATCAAAAATAAATAAACATTAAAAAAAATTTTTTTTAAATGCTTTTCCCATGGGGTGCCTGGGTGGCTCAGTCAGTTAAGCGTCCGACTTCAGCTCAGGTCATGATCTCATGGTTCGTGGGTTCAAGCCTCCCATCGGGCTGTGTGCCAACAGCTCAGAGACTGGAGCCTGCTTCAGATTCTGTGTCTCCCTCTCTCTCTGCCTCTCCCCTGCTCATGCTCTGTCTCTCTCTCTCTCTCTCTCTTTCAAAAATAAATACACATTTAAAAAAAGAAGAAGAAATGCTTTTCCCTTTCTTCCCCGTAGGTGGCTGTCTAGTTGTCCTAATGCCATCTATTGGAGAAATTATATTTTCTACAGACCTATCATACATTCAGTTCTTCTATGTGTGTAGGTCTATTTCTGGAGTCTGCTTCATGTCACTGACAGGAGCAGATGCCGCCTCCTTACTGATTTATTTCCTGTTGCTTGAAAGATGCTTAACTGGTAGAACTAATCTCACTTTATTACCCTTCTTTTTCAATGTACCTTCTGGCCGTTCTTGTACGCTTGGTTTTCCGTAAGGACCTCAAAATAAGTTTGTTTCTTTCTTTAAAAAAGTCCAGTTGCAATATCACTGGGATCACCTGAAATTTATAGAATAATTTTAAAAGAATTAATATCTCTATCAATTTTATTGATCGATGGGTTGATTGCAATTGCTCAGCCCAAAAACTTAAGAGGGGTCATTTTTGATGCACGTCTGTCTCTCCCACAGCCTTCATCCCATCCAACAGCAAATCCTGGCAGTGGTTCCTTCAATATATATCCAGGAACTGACCACTGCTCACACACTTCCTGCCAGTTCATGCTGTCACCATTTTCCACCCACACTTCCGCCATAGTTTCCGAACCGGTCTCCCTGCCTTCCTTCCATCTCTTTTCAACCCAGAAGCCAGAACAAACCGTTCAAACCTAAGTCAGATCGCCCCACTCCTCTGTTCAAAACTCTCTGTGCAGCGGTGGAATACTACTTACCCACGAAAAAGGAAATCCCGTCATTTGTGACAACATGGATTGACCCGGACGGAGGACGTTCCATGAAGTGGGAGAAGTCAGACAGAGAAAAGCAAGGAGTGTGTGATCTCACTTGGAGGTGGAACCTAAAAGAGCCGACCTCACGGAAACAGAAAGTAGACTGGTGGTTACGGGGGTGGGGGTGGGGATGTGGGGGTGCTGGTCAGAGGGTACAAACTTCCAGCTAGAAGATGAGCGGGTTCCGGGGACCTGATGTCCAGCATGGTGACTATGGTTAACAATACCGTATTAAATACTTGAAAGTTGCTGAGAGCGTAGATCCTGAATGTTCTCACCCCACACACAAAGATAATTATGTGTGTTGGTGGGGGTGTTCACTGGTCGTACTGTGGTTATCATTTTGCACCAGGTTAAGTGTATTACATCATCATGTTGTACACTTAAAACTTCCGCAATGTTACGTGTCAATTATATCTCAATAAAGCTGGGGGGGGGGTGGGAAAGACCCCTCTGGAAGCTTTTTGCCTCACTCAAAGCAAAAAAACAAACAAAAAAACAAAAACAAAACCAGACTTGGAGCACAGATCTGCAGGTGAATGAGTTCACCACGTGATTATTAGAGGGAAAGAGTCCCAGGCACAGCCAAGAGCCGGAGCAAAGGCCCTAAGGCAGGAACGTGGTGGAGAGTCTTGGAGCTGAGGTTACAACAGCAGCAGGTCACGGACCAGGACCTTGTGGGCCAGTTTAAGTCACAAATCATTGAAAGCAGGTACTTACATGGGGTGGGAACTGGGGTTGCGGGGGTGCGGCAGGGAAAGTTGACTTTTACATTAAACGCCTTGTGGAACAATTTGACTTCTCAAAATATATGTGTGACTTTGATAAAAATAAAAAAAAATAATAAAGGATTTTAAAACACTGACATACAACAGAAAAATATAGAAACGAAGGGAAAATCGTAACAGATGGCATTTGCCAGCACGTGGTGGGAGTTGAGCTTTTCTGTTAGCAGATGGATGGACATTCTTGTAGCCAAACTCCACAATTTCTCAGTCATCATGATTTTAAATAACACCCATCGATTTACATTTTTATCTTTGAGCAGCCCCTGCAAGGTAAGGAATACTTAGTGTATTCAGCACTTAGCAAGTGACATGTCAAACCGGCAAATTCTCTAGATTTTGTGATCTTCAGAGATACAGAAACAAAGGAGAGAAAGGTTTCAACCGTTTTTAATTTCTTTCACTTTCGTGTTAAAAAATCATATTATTGGGTAGAGTTTGAAACAGGTGTGATTTCTTAAAAATGTTTTTAATGTTTATTTTTGAGAGACAGAGTGTGAGTGGGGGAGGGGCAGAGAGAGAGAGAGAGAAAGACACAGAATCTGAAGAGGATCCAGGCTCTGAGCCGTCAGCACAGAGCCCGACGCGGGGCTTGAACTCATGGACCGCGAGATCGTGACCTGAGCCGAAGTCAGACACTTAACTGACTGAGCCACCCAGGCGTCCCAAAAATCCCAGGTATGATTTTTAAGGATACAAAACAGATGGTGAAAAGAACATAGGAGCTGATAAAGTGACACCTGAGGGACTGACATTTCCCAGGGTCCGGGGTCCAAACCTAGTGTGTTCCTTCACAAATAAGGTGGGTAGTAAGTGACTCAGGACACCCATTGCCCTGTGGAAAAGCCCGGAGCCTCACCTCGCACCCCGGGCAGGAGACATGCAGTGCGGGAGCTCACGGGAGTGCGTGGTCAGACTTTTCCTGCAATTGCACACGTTAAATCTCCTCACCTTTCTGTACTCCAAAAACTGTCATCATATGAGAATTTTCAAGGTTAATAAGAAAAAAAAATGTTTTCATTTGTGTTTTTGTCCTTGTGAAGTTTCCATTATATATACATATATGTATTTTTTAATTAAAATATTTTTAATGTTTTATTTATTTTTGAGAGAGAGAGAGAGAGAAAGCGAGCACACAAGTCGGGGAGGGACCGAGAGAGAGAGGCAGAATCTGAAGCAGGTTCTAGATCATGGCGTGGGGCTTGAACCCACGAACTGTGGGATCATGACCTGAGCTGAAGTTAGACGCTTAACTGACTGAGCCACCCAGGTGCCCCTATATGTATATATTTTAAACTTATTTATTTTGAGAGACAGGAAGGGAGTGGGGGAGGGGCAGAGAGAGAGAATCCCAGGCAGGCTCTGTGCTGTCAGAACAGAGCCGGACACGGGACTTGAACTCACCAACTGTGACTTCATGACCTGAGCGGAAACCAAGAGTCAGACGCTTAACTGACTGAGGCCCCCAGGCACCCCAGAAGTTTCCTTTTATAAATTGCATTCTCTTTAATTAGCAAAAGGACAAAACTAGATACAGAGATTGCTTGTTACTTAAAATACCAAGAATAGTGTCCCAACAGGCCAAATCTTTGTGGAAGCCACAGAAAATGATAGCTCCAGAAGGCCGCAGAGAGGTACGCAAGGTTACTTAGAACTTCTCAAGTGCCAGCAGCAACAACAGGGGAAAATGGGCGCTGGGGGAGGTGGGGAGGGGGATGTTTCCTGTCTGTGTTATCACCACCATCAGCCTATTACAACAATTTATTTTATTTTTAAAAATTTTTTTAATGTTTATTTATTTATTTTTGAGACAGAAAGAGAGAGATGGGGCGCCTGGGTGGCTCAGTCGGTTAAGTATCCGACTTCGGCTCAGGTCAAGATCTCATAGTCCGTGAGTTTGACCCCCACGTCGGTCTTTGTGCAGACAGCTCGGAGCCTGAAGCCTGCATCAGATTCTGTGTCTCCCTCTCTCTCTGTCCCTCCCCTACTCACGCTCTGTCTCTGTCTCTCAAAAAATGACTAAACGTTAAAACAAAAAGATTTTAAAAAAGAAAAAAAAAAAAGAAAGAGAGAGAGAGGCAGAGAGAGAGGGAGACAGAGAATCCCAAGCAGGCTCTGCACTGTCAGCACAGAACCGGATGTAGGGCTCGAACTCACAAACCATGAGATCATGACCTGAGCCAAAACTAAGAGTTGGACACTCAACTGGCTGAGCCACCCAGGCGCCCCTACAACAATTTGTTTTAGAGACTAGATTTAGACGGGAAACCCAGGAAGAAAATGATTATTCCTCTAGAAATGGTGGGAAACATAGAACTAATTTCCTTATGTTTGGTTATCAGTGAGAAATGAAAGCCGTTATTTACCCCCGATTCAGGCACTTGCTCTTACAGGTGCTCTTCAGCTCCTCATGCAAGTTCTTCAGCTCAAAAGTTGTCATGTCACCATCGCGCTGAGCCAGCTTCGCGGACAGTGTGGAATTACTAGGCGGTACCTCTGAAAATAACGCCACATTGCGTGTCAGCTAGACTCGAGTTTAAAAAACAAGTATTGAAAAGTTTTCAACAAGATTTCTGAATGAGAAAGAAAGAAAGAAAGAACGAAAGAAAGAAAGAAAGAAAGAGAAAGAAAAGAAAGAAAAGAAAGAGAGAGAAAGAAAGAAAAGAAAGAAAGAAAGAAAGAAAAGAAAGAAAGAAAGAAAGAAAGAAAGAAAGAAAGAAAGAAAGAAAGAAAGATGGAAGCATTAAGCCTATAAAAGACTGGGCCCTAGAACTCCCGACAGGGCAGCTCCTGGAATGGTCCCAGGGCTGGAGGGACTGGTGTGCACCATAGTAAATGTATTTTTGAATCTGAAACTGATTTTAGGTTTTTCAAAAATTTGCTAACATTATAGGCAAGTCCTGCATACTTCTCCCCCAGTTTGCTGTATGGTTAGCATCTTACTTTATTATTTGCTTACTTAATTATAAATCTTCATATAAAATCTGTCCCATATTTTGTATGCGCTGATCAGTGACTTTCATACTTTTTTTTTTGCCATGACTCACTTTAAGAAATACATTTTACCTGGTACTCACACATATATACCCCAAACCCAAACAACTGTCACACGCACTCAAATACCCTTGTGTGTGTGTATATACATATATGTATATAGAAATATACATATATGTACATATATGTGGAATAGAAGAGAATGCAACAGAAAATACCAGTGTGTGTGTACATATATACATATGTGTACACATATATGTATATATGTACACACACACACACACACACACACACACACACACACTGGTATTTTCTGTTGCATTCTCTTCTCTTCTATTCCATTAGGAAAATGGCGGGTAAAGACCCTCAATCAGTTTCTTCAGCAAATGGATTGCAAACTGCAGTTTGAAAAATACCTTAGGTCACAAAATTCCTTACTATTTTGTCACCTAATTGGAAACACTGAAATTTAGAGTTATGCATTACCAAGTAATCCCTACCAGATAATGCCTCTTTTCTGTTTTTACTCTGTGGAATATCTGATGACAAAACAAATCTGTTTTTACACTGCTTGATTTTTAAATTTATTATTATTATTGTTGTTGTTGTTGTTGTCGTTGTTGTTAATTTTTAAGCAGGCTTCCTGCCCAGCCCAGAGCTTAATGTGGGGCTCGAACTCATGACCCCAGTGATGTGGAGACAGATTCTAATGTTACGATCAAAACGAGACAAAACCCAACAACGCAACTGAGTACCGCTTTTGTTCCAAAGGATATTTATACTTCACATTTGCCGAAGCGCACTTTGCAAGCAGTACTAGTCTTCATCTGTAACTTTAATTCTGTTTTCACTTTCCGAGAAGCTCTATTTGGCTCTTTTTCAAATCTGTTTGATGAGCCTTAATAGTTTCTCAATCCTGATTTAATTCCTCTTAACATGTAAGAGTCTCTGTCTGATCAATACGTCCTCGAAGTCCTCATTCCCTCAAATTCCCTGCTGTCACAACATCCTGTTTCCGGGTACTGTGGCTTTTGACTACGCCTGTACATTTCAAGCACTCTAGGTGTGCAGCTTCTTCAGAGGTCTCTGGACGGTGGGTTCTTTCAGGGCCGATCTGTGGTCATTTCTACCAGTTGCCCAGAGGCTCTACCCCATTGGTAACACTTTTTCCTTTTATTTCTAATGTTTATTTATTTTTGAAAGAGAGCGAGCGAGTGGGGGAGGGACAGAGAGACAGGGAAACACAGAATCCGAAGCAGGCCCCAGGCTCCCAGCTGTCAGCACAGAGCCCGACGCGGGGCTCGAACCCACGTACCCCAAGATCATGACCTGAACCGAACTCGGACGCCTAACCAACTGAGGCACCCAGGCACCACTAATTCTGCTTTAAGATTTTATTTTTTTAAGCAATCGCTTCACCCAACATGGGGCTCAAACTCACAACCTCAAGACCAAGAGTCACATGGTCTACTGACTAAGCCAGCTAGGCACCCCAGTTGGTACCACTTCAAAATCCTGGGTTGAGGGATTTTTTTTTAGATTGCTCATACGGGGAAGAAGTTGGGCTGAAATCCAGGTGTGAGGTAACGTGTAAGTCATTAGGAGGGTACATGTTTACATTTCACCCTTCCACCTAGAAAGAACCAAATTTCAAGACGGGAACTTTCCCTCAGGGTCCCCACCTCAGGCATGCTGTGCATACGTGCGTGTGCGCGTGCCCCTTTTTACCCTGAGTTGACCGCAGACTTCATGTGTCTTCTGGGCCCCCCGACTCTGTAAAAACCAAAGCTGTTCTTAACCTCAAGCTTCCAATCTTCATTTATTGGACTCTGGGTACTCCCTACCTTCTTGTCAGCTCATTACAAAATGTCTTCTTAACCCAGCATTTTAAACAGTATCTGGTAGGAGGGCACATCTTACACCCTAAGTCTGTGCAAATCTGTAAAATCAACAATTCTCTCGCTACTGATCTGAAATAAAACACATAGAAAAATGAGCGTGTAGTTCAGGTTTTATTGCTTATCAATCATGTCATTCCATAGAGTTTCAGGTGAACAGACTTTGAGAAAATATACTGGGGTGTCAAACAGATGATGGCAATACAGATGAGAAAGTTCAAGTGTTTCACAGAAGGTAGTTAGAGGCACCACTGCCACCATCCCCCCCCAAATTTGTACAGTTCATATAAAAAGAGTAAAAATAGTTCATTGGCATTTAACTAGCATTATTCTTTGTCATCTAGGAGCCACAATGTGAGCCTGAACGATGTCACGGTCTTCAGAGCAAAACACAGTTCGTCCCACTGGCGGATATAGCTGTTTCAGTTTCTTTAAAAACAAGCCAACAAATCAACTCAACCAAAACCACGCACGCAAGCCCCCCCCTCCCCCAAAAGATGGCATGTTCCAGTGGTCTTGCCAGTGGTCTCGAATTTTACTGTTTCCATTACGTAACTTCAAGATATGAAATGTGATTCAGCTTTTGAAAATCAGATTACACTCCTTCACCATGATTGCACAGTATTTACTTTGCAATTCAAACGATTGAACAGAGCCTAATATTAACCCGGGGAAAGCCGGGGATACAACTCAAACTGCTCTTATGCTGAAGACACATCTTTAAAAGTTAATTATTCGTTAAAAACTCAGACCCAAGCTGCACGGGTATAACTTGAGGAACCGACAGTCTACCATTCCAGACAATACAGCAGCAGTTCTTAGGGTTTTAAAGCCGGGGAGCAAATGCAGTCACTGGAAATCACACACACACACGCACACACGCGCGCACACACACACACACGCACACACACCAGTAACTTCCTGCTTACGCTATACTAATAGTTTCCCTATTCGGGGTTTTGAAAACAATCAAGCATGAACTATGATACAGCATTTGAAAGACTTCTATGTCTCCTATGATAAAGATGCTCAGGCCGAGAATTCCATGTAGATACTTGAAGGGAAACAAGACTTGAAATGTGGCTTTAACACCACTTCGAAGACCTCAGTTACCAGACAACTAGAAACACACAGTCGCAGATAAATAGGAATTTATTAAAACCATGGTCTCCGACAATACAAAAATTAACTAGTAAGGCATTTTTACTTCTGTCCTGGCATATGCAGCAAAGAGAGACGTTTTAAATGGGCACCAGCACTTCTAGTCAAATGCTTTCGAGTGTATTTGGCAGATTTATTTTTATATTCTCCTATTCCACACACCACTGAGAACTCTCACGGTCAAACATCAGGACCCAAACCGAGAGAAAAGCGTAAGACAGATGCTCATTTACTAAAAGGAAGCGGTGCACCCTTGAAAACGAAGAAGAAACTACCAAGAATATTATGTGTAACGTTCAAATGCTAGTATTTCGGTTTCCCTGAAGCCACTTGTGCTTCAGTAACTAAGAGAAAGAAGAGATAAAGACACTGTTCAGACGAGAAGTCTACTGGTAAGGACCATGCTGGAGAAACACCGTGGACTCGGCATTCTGCCCCACTGGGCTGAGAGTTTCCAAGGGGCTGCCGCCTCCTCTAAAAAATATCACAGCCACTAGAATAAGATCATATAAATTCACCTTGATTACTTATTTCCCATTTTGTCCGTTTACGAAGCTCAGCCACCTTTATAAGGTATACTAAACGGTAACATTTCACCTTTTATTAAGGCAAGTTTGTGAAAATAATTTCATACGACCAGATCTCGTCACGAACTTTCAGGTTAAAACATTTCTTCACGTAAGAAACATACAAAAAAAAAATTCCGTTTTTATAAAAAGCCACCTCAATACCAGAAAAGAGTAACGAACGATTTTGAACCCGAACCCAGTTTACTTTTTAAAGGACGCTCTTCCTTTGCCTCCAATTCCAAGCACTATTCATCATCTTTAGAGCCAGTTTTGCTTAACTATAAAAAAAGATAAAAGACATAGTCAACAAGGTGCAGCTATCATGTTATCTGATAGTTCATTACTTCCACTTAACATCAGAAATAAATATTTATAGTTGATAGAACACCACGCAACAAGATTCACGTAACTTACACCATCTACAGCTTTCACTATTTAACTAGTTTTCATCTTAAGGCTCAGCTACTTTAAACAGGATTCATTAAAAATATAACCTCAATAGATCAAGGGCGGGGGTGGGGGGGCATCCCTCAAAGTTTTCCAAGAAATAAATTGGAACCACAACAGGTGCCATTTAGAAAATGAATATTCTCCTATTTTTGTTTTCTATCACAAATAATAAACTTTAAAAATTTTTAAAACTGTGGCAAAAAAAAAAAAAAACCCACATAAATTAAGTACAGTTTTAAAAAAGTGATACAAATCTTAAATTGCAAGTCTTTTCTATAACAATCCAAGGAAGTTAGCAAGCCGGGGGGTGGGGAAGGAGGGGGGATGTCCCCAAAGATCGACACACACACAATTCTGACCAGAATAAAGACCCAGCCACCAAGAAATCCCCACTGAACTCAAAGCCCGAGGACCCCAGAGAATGTGAGAGACTGTGAAAGGCAGAAACTGCTAAGAGTAGCAGTCCTCAAACATTCTGGCCCCAGCTCCTCTTTCCACTTTGAGGATCTTAAAAGGCTTGTTTTTAATGTAGGTTATACCTACTGCATTTGAAATTAAAACTGAGAAATTTAATTCATATAAAAAATAACAATCAACACATTGCATGATAACTGAATAACATTTCTTAAACGAAAAACTGCATTTTCTAAAACAAACTAATAAAACTTAATGTGAAGAATAGTGTTGTATTACATTTTTGTAAACTTCTTTATCATTGAGCTCAACAGAAGACAGCTGGGTTTTTGCAAAGCTGCTTCTACTGTACGGCAGGTACCATGGAAAACGGCTAACAAGAACACGGTACAAGTATTAAGGACAAACTGACTTCATGTAAAAATGCACACACACACACTTAGATTCTACACCTACTCACTACCTTAGAAAATTCTGGAAAACACAAGACTCTAAAATCGCACATTCTATTAGTGCTCTAACAGAAGAGTATTAGTGATGGCACCATCACACTCCCCGCAGCCTCCGGTAAACACCACCGTCCGCTTGTGAGAGAATGCGGAAAAAGGACGAACAACACTTTAATGTTAAGATATAAATAGTTTTGACCTTGCAGACCCCCAGAGAGCCTCTATGACCTCTAGGGGTCCAAAGACCACACTTAGAAACAACTATTCTCCAGCACTTGGGCTAATGGCTTCTGAGTCCAAACCAT
This sequence comes from Panthera pardus, assembly GCF_024362965.1. Classification (NCBI taxonomy): domain Eukaryota; kingdom Metazoa; phylum Chordata; class Mammalia; order Carnivora; family Felidae; genus Panthera; species Panthera pardus. The sequence goes on from NW_026526688.1 coordinate 15,014,245, forward strand.
GCCTCGGTGGGAACCTCCCTCTTAAGATGACTGGGTTATTTATATCTTCATTTATTTTATGTTTCTTGAAATTCTAATTTATATTAATGAGGACTCTCTGAAAAACAAACAAAAAACGAAATTTCCGGAGCTAGGGAAGGAGGGGTACTATCCCCCCCTCTGGGACAATTTTGGATTAATCGGACAATTTCGTCTTCCCAGTTTCCAGGGAGATCTGCTGCCTGAAAAGAGGCACTTCTGTTCTGAGTTAGGAGACAGCTCGTTCTCAGGCATGAAGCATTCTGCAGAGGGAAACGACCGAGCTGGTGAGGTACCTACAAGCACACCTGGGACAACACGCAGTACCCAACAGGCATCAGTGGAGGGGCCTGGGCAAGTGAGAGGATGCTGGAGATGCTGCTCCCATACAGGTGTCTTGTGTACGGTCAGTCTCTTGCCCCGGCAGGGGACAAGACATACCGCTTCTTTATTACAATGGCAGCTCATGGTTCCCTACTCCCAGGGACTATTTTTGTACTAGATTCTAGAAGCACAAAGCTTCTTTTCAACAGTTTCTATAGAAAAGGTATCCCACGGCCCAGAGAACTGACTTTCACATAAACTTTAAGAATATACTGCTTATGGGGCGCCTGGGTGGCTTGGTCGGTTAAGCGTCCGACTTCGGCTCAGGTCATGATCTCACGGTCTGTGAGTTCGAGCCCCGCGTCGGGCTCTGTGCTGACAGCTCAGAGCCTGGAGCCTGTTTCAGATTGTGTCTCCCTCTCTCTCTGCTCCTCCCCTGTTCATGCTCTGTCTCTCTCTGTCTTAAAAATAAATAAACGTTAAAAAAAAAAAAATTTAAAGAATATACTGCTTATACATTACGTGTATTTGTAGGTGGTCACTAAAATCCTAACCTTTAACCACTCTTGAATCATATCAATTACTTCTCACAGCAGCAGTGGCACTAATTGTCATGCGAAACTCATTTCACGAAGTCCTACAGAGAGAATTAACTTACTGTGCTAAGTATCACTTTATTTAAAACTACGAATAACTCAAGAAAAACAATCAATGGAGAGAAGTTGGCAAAATACTTCAAGGTGAAAAGTGAATGATTTTAAACAAGAAAAACAGAAAATTCTTGTGGACAGTGATGGGAAACCCCATCTAGGGTTTGCTCTAAACAAACAAACAACAGACAACCCCTCCAAAACCCAAAAAACTCATTTCTATTAAGAAATCAAAGCATTCCTTTCAATGACTTGTTTCTTCAGCTTCCATACACGCTCCTGCTAGATCAGAGTCACAGTGAGGCACATTCATTATTCAGAGGTAGTTACGTAAAGTCATACTTAAGCGTACTCATAACTTAGTTCTTCACGTTTTCCATTATTTAAAAAAAGAAAATCTAAAACTGAAGGTGTAGGAAAGAAAAGAATGCGAAGGATATTTCAAAAATACTTACATGCTGAAGTAAAAAAGGAAACAGCCATCCCAGTAAAATTCAAAGGTGGAGGGGGGAAAGAATGGAAGATATGAGTTTCATTATTTGACGGCATAATCGTAACAACTGTCTGAGGCTTAGATTATACGCGTTACGTACCTTCACCACGTCAACCCAGTTCCATCCTCGGGGAAGCTGTCCTTTGTGATCTAGAAGAGAAAATAGGGACTTTACTTCCAAGACCAAGCAGTAATTTTTAAATTAATTACCATTTGAATAAATCAGCTTTTGCACACTATCCCATGCAACAAATTAAAATTTAAATCACATATTACGAAGTGAGAAGGCTAGTGTATCCTCACTGGGAATTGGAAGCACGGCTCTGCCGGGGATACTGGCAAAGTAATTCGATGTACTCCCTTTTCACATTTACCCCATTTCATTCAAGACAAAACCTGATACTAAGGGGGAAAAAATATGGAGGTGAGCTGGAAAAGCCAGAAAGAGGAGCTAATCAATTTATTAGTTTCATGCACTTGTACAATTTTATTTGCTTTCTATAAGCTCATGGCTTATTTAAGGTAAGGAGTTGTGTTACTTTGCTGCTCCGGGCGTGTTTTACACTAGGGAGCCAGGCTCAAGACAAGAGACCTTGTAAACAAACGTTCAGCCCCAAGACTAAGAGGAGGCCCGGGCAACTTCTTTATTAACTTTTGTGGCCTGAGAAAATAGGACTTATTTCATCTAACATTGTTTAATCTGACAGGCCTTTAATCTATTGGGAGCACTTGAAAACAAGCTCAAACTTTATGTAAGAATTTATAGTTTACAAAGCGATTTCGTTCTGGTGACAGAATATTTAAACTTGAAGAATCGTTTAATAAATACAATATAAGTGTTTTAATTTAACACGGCTTGATTTCCTGTATGCTCGGTATATCTATATACATCTCATTTTATGGAATCTTCAAAATCTGCATTCAAAACCAGTACATTAATTTTACACAAAACCAGTACATTAATTTTACACAGGGAAGTAGACACTAACCTCATGATTCTTATAGGACAGAGGCAATATTAGTGGAGCTCAATTTTAGATGCTAATACTTCTTTCCTCCTTCATGTCAGTAAGAATCTTATCCCACTGTTTACTGGTTATACGGGGCATGGGGGCAGGGCACCAATGTGGGTAACTAAAACTCACCCGTAGCGCCATGACTGTCCTATTCAAGTTTTATTTAGAATCCAGGTCCCAAACTCCTATACCATAACTATAGAAAGATAATCCCTTTTAGGTGGACGTCACCAAAAAGATGGAGATAGGGAACTATTAATGAAAGGGAATGATCATAGGTCATTATGTATGAAAACAACAGGTGACGAACCAACAGAAATGCTACAGCTTAAAAAGATTAACTAAAATTCTAGAGAATAGATTACAACAGCTAACAATCCACTGCTTCGGTTGTTCATGCTTTAATTCTGCTCTGACATTAGGTATAATGGATTCCCTGATTTTTTTATTTCACAAACCATTCAACTTCAAAAATGTATCTTGAGGGCCAGCACAGGGTCGTGATCTTTTCATTCTGTCACGCAGGATGTTAAACAAAGCATCAACAACCAAAAAACTGCCATCACTTTGTAAAAGAAAGGGCATTATTTTAAACTTCCTCACCAAAGTACAAGGGTCAGTTCCTCTCAATGAAGGGCGACTTGTAACCTTATATCAATAACACACACACACACACACACACGTACAGACATATGTACACATGGACACATATATATGTATTCAAATGTTTATATGCATCCATGGTAATGTCCTCATTGTTCTTGACCAGAAAAAAGTTTACAGACTGATACCAATTTGCAAACTTTCAGGTTAAATAAAGAGATCAAACATTATTGATGGTATGAGCTAGAATTTAGAACTCTCTTCTAAAGGTGCATACAAAATGACTCTGCTTTAGTAGACACAGGAATTCTGTTCTTAAATCTTACTGTAGTTGTAAAAAATGAATTGAGTACAGACAAAAGCATTAAACCATTTATTTGTGCAAAGACTGAATGGTATACCAAACTTCATTTCAAACGAAAGCTAGAGTTCAAAATAATTTGGAGTACTACACGTGTCTCCCATAGAGATAAGCAAATAGGAAAATCCCAACATGTGGCGAAGGGTACGAGTTGGACCCACTTTGCTATGCTATTCTGCTGTTTCTCAGTCTCAAGACTCATTTGTGGTTATTTTGCCACTCAGTTACCTTCTCCTCACGTGGTGATGTCTGGTGGTGAATTAGTGGTAAATACTTTCAATATATATCCGTGACCCAGGACAGTGTCTGATCCAAATGTTCCAAGAATGAAGAGATGAGACCTTCTCTTCTAAACCTAAATATACTGATTAAACACTCATATCATATTAAAAAGCAACCTATTTATCTGTGTTATTAAAAAAACAAAAACAAACACAAACCTGTTTTATCTGCCAGCTTACGTTTCTGAGCTTTTGAAAGTTGTTCTTTTTTGTCTTTTTTCTTACTTGATGGGGCTGTATTAGGAGTTTCAACGGAGATGATACTGCTTATGGGTATCTAGAAAAAAAAATAATTCCTGTACCAATGCCTTAAAACTTATCGAATTACACTAAATATGGCCACATCCACAAGTGAGTTGACAATTTTTAGATTTATGAAGTAAAAGAACCCTGTATTATAATATTCATTTATTAGGGCAGGTGTCATTAGCACATTGATGTCACTCTTCCAAAAGTTCACATAGAAGGGCTTACATAATATTAGCTCAATTATTATAACCAGGTCCCGAGAAAGAAGATCTGACACCAGTATCACATTGAAGCTCTAAAATACTAAGGTAATTTCACAATTCAATTGATTTGCTTTATTTGGAAATTTAAATAGGTCTTTAGGAAAATCGCATGTGCCTACCTAGAAAATCCTGATTCTCTGAAGAAATGAAGAAAAAGATTTCAATTTGGATTCATGCAGAGTGTGATCCACACAATTTAAAATGCTTCCTAGTTGCCAAGCATTGCTGTAAATGATGTACGTAAAGTACTCATCTGATCCTTACTGCAATCTTACGAGGTAGATGCCGTTATAATCCCCGCTTTTACAAATGAATAAATCGAGCCTAGTGAGGTTAACACATCTGCCTCCTTCCTCCCACCGAGAGAAGTCACATCACATAGCAAGCGGTGCAGGGAGGGTTTTCCGGGCCACGTGGTCTGGCCCGCAGGCCATGAGCTTTGCTGCCCTGCCCGATGGCCTCTCTGGCTGCCCTCCGTGTTCTTCCGTGTTCTGTTAGGAATGTGGAAGCCAGAATTGCTCAAATAGAAGACACGCAGCCTTTGCTGTCAAACAGCTTACAGTTTGGTTCACCAAACTCGACGGACCCTGACCGCTGAAATTCTTTAAGCACATGACTTGGTGCAAAGGGGTCTAATATGTAGATGCCTAAGATCATGAAAGATGATTATTTCCTAAAATACTCTTAATGAAGTCTCTTTAAGCTTGCACCAACTTCAAAGTGAATTGTGGCAAGACTATCTACAACTAAATTTGCCTCATGAAGAAAGTAATTTCACATGTATCTTAGTGCTACATAAGAATCCTCTATAAGCTTTATGAAAACATTAAATAAATTAAAAAAAATACTTGGTTCAACAATGTCTTTTTTTTTATAACATTCCTTTTCTTTTTTAAGTTTGTTTAGTTTTGCAAGAGACAGAGCAAGAGAGAGAATGCAGGAGGGGTAGAGGGAGAAGGAGACATAATCTCAAGCAGACTCTGCACTCTCAGGGCAGAGACTGATGTGGGGCTCGAACTCACAAACCACAAGACCATGACCTGCGCCAAAGTCAAGAGTCAGACGCTTGACCGACTGAGCCACCCGGGTGCCCCAACAGTATCTGTTTGGGCAGGCACATGAGGTATTCTAACCTTATATGAAGGGTAAGATCTAGGGGATACAATTTCATTTTTGAAGTTAAATAAATACCAAGAAATCTAAAATTCATTATTCTTATTTAACTCAGATGTAACTCATTTTAAATCTAACACAAAATCGGGGCGCCTGGGTAGCTCAGTCGGTTAAGCAGCTGACTTTGGCACAGGTCATGATCTCGCCGTTTGTGAGTTCGAGTCCCGTGTCGGGCCCCGTGCTGATAGCTCAGAGCCTGGAGCCTGCTTTGGGTTCTGTGTCTCCCTCCCTCTCTCTGCCCCTCCCCAGCTTGCACTGTGTCTCTGTCTGAAAAATAGATAAAACGTTTAACACAAAATTTCCTTCCAATTAAAAAAAATAGTAACCAGTAAAGATTAATTAGTAGCAGAGTGAAAGCAAAACAACAACAAAAAAACCTGACCCAAACTAATCACAAGCTCACCGTAGAATTAATGGGGTGGTGATTCTCCATGAACTGCTCTTTATTGTCCTTGGCATATTCAAACAATGTGTAGGTCATGGCGGTCCCGAGATGAATTTCCACTGCTTCCTGTAACTTGGCTAATATGCTCTGCTTGACAGCTGATGATCTACAACGCACAAGAAATATACCGCTGAGAAAAAAGTAAGGGGGAGTGTTACAAAAAAACCAATGAGAACAAAACACTACTCACATGGTGTTGTTAAAAAAAGCGTTCATAGATATAATTGGAGGTGTTTGGGGATATGTTTCTGTCCAGGAAATCTCTATTAAGAAGGCTTTGGGATCGCCATTTTCACCTATCTGAAGAAAAGGGAAATCTTAGGCTTGTAAAAAGTGATACAAAGACAGAGTATTTACTATGACTTTTTAAATGATGAATTATTGCCAGTGCTCACGATCAGGTCAGAAACGTAGTATTTTGAAAAGTTCAGGAGTACGGGCTAAGACTCGTAGGAGTTGAGGGCCGTATGAATAGAGTCTGACTTTTGATGTTCACGGCCTGTCTCTCCAGGCAGCCCTTCAGCTTTTCCCAGTACCGAGACTGTCTTACATAATTTTTGTCTCACCAAAACTTTTTGAAGGCAGACATCAACTGTGGGGGACAGGAAGGGAATGGACAAAGATAATAAACCAACCTGAAACCCTTCATCTTTGTCTGAAGTTTTCTAATTGCCAAATCATAAGAGGCATCAAGAACAAGTGAATTGCTACACATTAGCCCAATTCCAAGAGACCAGAAAATGAAATGTAAAATTTAGAGAAAAAAGGCAAAGAGATAAGGTTTAGGAATGCCTTAGGCTGGATGAGAACTTTCAAGATCTACTCTCTTACCAACCTTCAAATATATAATACGATACAATAAACTAGAGTCACCATGCTGAACATTACATTTCCCTTACTTACTTTTTTCTAACTGGAAGTCTGTAACTTTTGACCCCCTTCACCTGAATAATTTAAAGACGTCTTTTTTATTTCTTTTGCTCGCCCCTACTTTTCACTTGGAAAAATGCTAATCTCGCAGAGAAACTAGAATAAGACAACGGGCAGTCATTGACATGTACCTTATTCACCAAATACCTCTGCTTCCATCCATTTCCCTTTCTTCCTTTCCACTACAGAACCAACCCCTGGCCCCAGGCGGGTGGCTTGTTTTCCTTTGTTTTTTGTTGAACTCTTTGAAAGTAAGACATGGTAAAACGTCCTGAAATATTTATTGGGTAGAGTATCCTAAAAACAAGGACGTTTTCCTTTATAACCACACTACCATTATCACACCCAAGAAATTCAACATTGATACAGAAATATTATCTAATTCATAATCCATCTAAAAAGTTCCCCAAGCATATCTAAAGTGTCTTTAATAAACCACCTCCTCAACCCGTAAATCTGTAATCCATTAAGGATCATGGATTACATTTGGCTGCCAAATTTCAAATCCTGCTTTAATTTAGAACAGTACCCAGCCACCCTGTCTGCCTTTTCAATATCTTTCATGACAAAAATAATCGAGGGCAGTTTTCTTGTATAATGTTCCCAGATCAGGACTGATTGTTTCCTCTATTCCAAGTCCGATTAAATATTTTGGTAAGGATACTGTGCAGGTGCTGTGGTATATTCCCATAGCATCAGATAAGGAGGCACATAAGATCTTCTGGAATCGTCACTGGTGATACTAAGCTTGATCACTTGGTTAAGGTGATATTCTCCAAATCTCTTCAATGTAAAGGTATCTTTTCCATTTTGTAATTAAGAAGTAATCTGTGGGGTGACACTACAAAACCATGTGAATACATTGTCTCGCAACATCTTCTCACCCAAAGGTTTTAGCATCCATTAATGATCCTTGCCCGAAACCATCATTGTGCTGGCAGCAGCAAAATGGTGATTTTTAAAAATTAATTAACTTATTTATTTGAGAAAGAAAGAGAGCGGGCGAGCGCACATGTGCACAAGTCGGGGAGAGGGGCAGAGGGAGAGAGACAGAGAGAATCCCAAGCAGGCTCCAGGCTCAGCACAGAGCCCCACACACGGCTCGATCCCACGACCCTGGGATCATGCATGACTTGAGCTGAAATCAAGAGTTGGACACTCAACCAACTAAGCCACCTAGGTGCCCCAAAATGGTGATTTTTCTAATACAACTATGGAATAACTCACAAATCAGCATCTCCTTGCGCAAAGCTATGCTAATTTCCACCGTAATATTTCTAGTATATATGTTGGGGTTTTTTTAATATTTATTTTTAGACAATAGCAACAGATTAAAAAAAATTTCATCCCATGTTATTTGATGTTATTTGTTATTTGATTTACCTTTACTCTCTCTGACCACTACATTTTTATTCCCCTCATCCTCAATCACAAGACACAGCAATACAAGGTGAGGCTTAGAAATTATGTCAAACTTAGGGCTCTGTTGATATTCACCTACGTAAGTTGATTACATACTTGGTTTATGCTTGTGTTTCAAATGCAGAGATGATAAAAAAAAGTGATGAAAATTACTTGCTTTATGCACTGAGTCCTTTTTCAAGGTGCGTGTAAACAACGTGCCACATGGCTCCTGCAGTGCTAGGTATGGAAGATGCAGAGATAGAGACAAGACCATGCCTGTCTTCAAGGGGGGCAGATGTTTAGGTAATACACCAAACTGCATCATGATTAAACGTTCAAGGGGATGGAACAAAGTGTGAAGACACGGGGGATGGCCAGTTCGGCTTTAAAGTCAACGGCCAGGAGACATGGCCCAAATACATCACAGAGGAGCCCGAGATAGGGATTAAAGGAGAAGAAGGCTGGATGAGGGATGCGAGGTGAGGGGCAGAGCAAATGATGTGTCCATGGGCACGGTATTAAAAATGCAGGAGGAGCACCTGGGTGGCTCAGTCGGTTAAGCGTCTGACTTCAGCTCAGGTCACGATCTCATGACTCATGAGTTCCAGTCCCGCGTTGGGCTGTGTGCTGACAGCTCAGAGCCTGGAGCTTGCTTCGGATTCTGTGTGTGTCTCTCTCTCTGCCCCTCCCTCGCTCGCACTCTGTTTCTCTCTCTTTCTCAAGAATAAATAAACATTAAAAAAATTTTTTTTAATGCAGAGAAATGTTCCACAGGCTACTATGGCTAATGGACAGTGGTGGCTGGGAAAATCTGGAGAGGCAGTGTGGGGCAAACAGAAGGGACTTGAGTGTCAAGCTAAGGCATTTAATCCTTATTCTATAGGCAGGAGAAACCTTTTTAAAAGAAGGGCTGGGGTAACTAATTACATGTCTCAGAGAGCTGACTAGTAGCCTGAGAAAGAACTAGTGGGGAGGTGCTGAGGGAAGCTGAGGACAGAACCAGAAGGGAAGAACTGCTCAGCAGGCTACTAAACCAGTCTGCACAGGAACTGAGTGAGGGGTCTGACTATAACCCGGCCAGGACTGTGCCCTTGTCCTCCGACTGTCACAACAGACAAGGTAAGGTTTCTAAACCTCACTTTTTATTCCCTTTAAATCCATCCTGTAGGACACACGCACGTCCTACCACATTCCGTACACTGTGCTCAACGAGTAGCTGCTGTTGTTAATACGGATATTTAGGAAAGGATGGGGCAATTCTCGGTCTCCCATTTGCTAAGGGGAGAGTGGCAGTTATTGGGGAAGTCTGGGCAGGCAGGCGGATTCAAATTGAAGGTCTAGGACTTAACTCCATTGTTAACCTTGGCTATTCCAAGTCTTTCGTCTTCCTATCCATGGAGTGGCCTAAGAATTACTGAGCTTGAAAGGGAATCAAGAGGAGTGGAGCAGAGGGGAGAATATCTAAAGAAAGTAATTATAGATAATCTATTTCCTGTGATGTCTATAATTATGTATGTATCGTCTAACTTACTTTAGATGATGACATAAATAACTGTAAATCTTTTACAAAAAAACTTTCTCATATTACTACCACTTATAATCATCTGGATAAGTGGTTTTTACGTTATTTATTTACAAAATAAGATACTGGTACTGTTTCATGTTGAAAACAGTTATAAGCAAACTCCCTATTAAAGAAAAATTGACATAACACATAATGTAAAAAATATTCACACATATTGATTATATGGAATTAGGAAAATATCAACTTTTCTTGATTATATCATAAGGTAGTAAAAATAACTCTAGATTTGGATTAGAGACCTGGATTTTAAATCTAGTATTTATCAGGATCAGCTTGGAAAGCTTAGGAAGCTATGACTGAGAAAAATTATCTTTAAGATTAGAAGGCAAAATTATATAATTTCCAAGGTTTCTTCCATTTCTAACATTTGATGATTCTGTCACAATAAAAACAAATTTATCTTGATTTTTAAAAGTTTCTGAATTGGGGTGCCTGGTTCGCACAGTTGGTTAAGCCTCCAACTCTAGATTTTGGCTCAGGTCATGACCTCAGATTCATGGATTCGAGCCCCTTGTGGGGCTCTGCGCTGACAGCATGGAGCTTGCTTGGGATTCTCTCTCTCTCTCTCTCTCTCTCTCTCTCTCTCTCTGCCCTCTCCCACTCATTCTCTCTCTCTCTCAAAATAAATAAACTTGAAAAAATAAAAAAATTTCAAAAATTCAGAAAAAGTTTCTGAATTGTTTTCAAAAGTTAGAAATAACTGATGTCACGGTGGTGAAGCTTTCATTCAAATGCTCTGGAAAACCCAAAGATGTAATAAATTTAAACCACTAAATTCAAAATACAAAATCATTAAAAAAAAAAACAACACAGCATTTTTAGCAAGCTTCAATCTTTTATAAAAAAAAATTTTTTTTTAAATGTTTATTTATTTTTGAGAGACAAAGAGACAGAGTGTGAGCAGGGGAGGGGCAGAGAGAGAGGGAGACACAGAATCCGAAACAGGCTCCGGGCTCCGAGCTGCCAGCAGAGAGCCCGACGCGGGGCTGGAACTCATGAACTGCAAGATCATGACCTGAGCTGAAGTGGGAAGCTTAACTGACTGAGACACCCAGGTGCCCTTAGCTTCATCCTTTTCTGGAACAGTCGCAAGGGCTCCTGTCTGTGCCGCGTCTTACCCTGTACTGGAATGAAACTGGACTCAATTCCCGGAAGCTTTCGTCTCCTTCATAAATAGAACGTAATGCTTCCAGTTCCATCTGAAAAAAAATGAATCAAGTGAGTTTTGCTTAGTGGTGTAAATGGATCAGTTTCCATTCAAGACCATTCCACTGTGTAAAACTTAGCTACCTTTTTCGCCTTCCATGTTTATAACATTTGTATACAATGTATATAGTCCATGTGCAACATAGTAACACAATATTAATACTAATAGTTACTTTAATCCTTCCCCCAGAATACCAAACTTGAAAAAACATTAATGGACAACAGAAAGAACTTAAAAAAAAAAAAAGATGGTTAGAAACAGGTTGACAAGGATCTACCCAAGACGCAAAAGGGACTGCAAGAGAAAATGTCACTAATAATCCTTGCCTGGAAATATTTCTGAGAGCACTGTGGGCTGACCGGTGAGGACTCCATCACACTTGTGATGACTGATAAACGCCGGAGAAGAGAGGCAAGGAAAGACATCACTTGGGTATGTATTTTACGTTTCAAAAAGATGCGGGTCATGAATTCTACAGACTAAGATAGACAAAATTTGAGAACAGATTATTAAAGAAACGGTGCTTGGGGTCCCAGGGGAATAAAGAGTAGAAGTCCCTGAGCATTGGCAAGCGGACGAACAGCAAGATAAATGGAAGCACCCTTTCCTAGAGAGGGTGACTTGGCTGGCACATCAGGGGAAGGCCCACATGAGTTTCGGCAAGGCACCTCTTGCTACCTTCACAGGAAAACAAATACAGGAGTTCAAACTGGATTCAAGAGCAACTGAGATTAGATCAGAAACAACAACCTTATTTCAGATCTAGTACTCCTCCTCCTGCCCTTAATCCTTTCACATATTTTAACTAAGGAGTAGGACGGGAACAAAAATTGAAGGCAGGCTTAGCAAGTTTATGAATGACAATTTGATGGGATAGTGAATCGCGCTGGTAGCCGAAGAATTCAGAATACCCTTGCAAAACCATCTAACCACATGAAATTTTACAGGGTGGGTGGAAGAATGTATCTCAGATACCTAAACAAACGAAAGGAGGATGAAAAACTAATTGCTTTGTACACGGCACTTAAAGGGTTGTAGTTGACAGGAACTACCCGTAGAAAACAGGACACAAATAAACGTAATCTGTGCACAGACACGATTCCAGGAGACTGAAAGAACAAAAAGAATGGACATATGGAGAAAAGCTAAAAGGAACCACTGCGTATGAGGACAGGACGTCGGAAAAACTGGGCAGAAAACTGTCTTCAAAGATGTGAAAGTCAGTCATGTGGAAGAAGCATGGAATTCTATTATTAAAATAGAGATCTCTGGGCTCCCCAGGAATTCCAGGTGGGTAAATTCCAGGCAAAGTACAGGCTTCCGTTTGTCTAACAACCACCCCAAAGGTTCTAAGCTTTGCTCCCTGGGCCAGACTTGGAGAAACGTTACATTTTATGCTCCATGGTTCACAGTACCAACTTGTTCATGCCTCCGCTTAGAAACTCACCAGGCAAGAACGGTTTCGAAGGGATTCACATATCAATTAGCTTGTTGGACATTGGGGTCCTTTACAGGTAACTTCCAGTCCAGAGAGACTACCACATCTATCATGGAAAGTGCCACCTTTCAAGAAATATATTCTAAATGAAGAGTGAGTTACGTACCTGGGAGACTCGGATTCCAGTCCTGAGTCTACCCACAAGCTCACTGCGCAGCCCTGGGGCGTTCACTTTGCCCCCGCCAACTCTTTTCCATCTGTACACACGACACCGCTAGAGAAGGTTCCCCTTAGAGATGACCTGTGTTACTCCCTGATCATATGATTCAAAGTCAACGTGGCATTTCACGAGAGAATATCTGAGCACAAACCATACCATTCAGGTGGCACGTGTGTGCTCAAAATAGACTTCGTTTCCACTGGACAATCACCAGATGGATAAATGATGCCACCAAACAATAAGGCCAGAAACCAGTGTCATTATCTTCCTCCACCAGAAATTTAACTAACTCAGGGAAGCCTCTCCCTACCGGCCAAGAGATTTGAAAGTTTAAAAGTGATCAGATGCCAAACAATGTAACTCAGTACACAAGCGCTACAACAAGAACCTTGAGGACTGAAGGTGAGCCAGGAGCACTGGGTCGCCAACCAAGGACACTCATCCTTGTTATTAAGGAGGCGTGGGGCCACCCCCCGGGCTTGCAAAACTGAGATGGGGTGGGGGGAGCGGAGGCAGAAGCTAACCCTTCCCCTTCCCGCGCGCCTGCACCCCCCCAACCCCCCCACCAGGACACCGGTCAACTTGGGGCACCCCAGCCAGGCTCTGTGCGCTGCAGAGGGGCGAAGGCACGTGCGGGGGCGCTCGTCCCGGACCCGGGTCGCAGCCGGGCCTCGCGAGGTCAGTCGCCCTCCCTCGGAGCCGAGGCACCGCGCCAGCGCGGGGGAAAGGGGAACCCGGCCAGGGGGACTCACCTCCTGGTCCTCGTTGGCGCTCATCGCGCCGGTCACGGGACGCCTCCCGGGAGGACGTGCGCGACGACGAGAAAGCGAGAGCAGCGGCTCCCAGCCCCGGGCGTCCTCCCGCTTCCGCGCCCTGGGCTGCGGGAGGCACACCCCTCGCACTGCGGACGAGAGTCACGCGCGCCCCCGGCCTTCGGGCAGCGTGAAGCAGCCTGTCGGGGGTGGGGGGGTCTGTGGGCGGGGAGCCCGAGGCCGCCGAGGGTGGGGCGCCGGGGAGACTGGGGAGCTGCTGCAAGGCGGTAGCGGCAGAAGCCCCGCCTCCTCCCCTCCTCGCTTCTCCTATTGGCTCCTTCTCTCCCCGCCCCTATTTCCTGCTCCCGTAGGAAAGGGAGCGTGTTCCTACGTTCCGTGGAGCAGCGTGAAGTTTCCGGACCGCCGTTGGTGTACGGCGCTGTCGCTCAGGTCCGGAAAGTGCTTCCTGTGCCTGCGAAGGCAGTACCGGGAAGTCTCGCTCGCGGGGACAGGCTCTGGGGCGGTGGCGGTAGGGACGGGCCCCGGCGTTCCGTGACACCCGGCCTGCTTCCCCTCGTCCACCCCCGGCCGGCGGCGACCGGCCACAGCTGCGGCGGGCCCGGGGCGTGCGGCCTGGGTGAGTCCGGCCCGGGAGACCTGCGGGGCCAGGCGAGACCGTCGAGGGAGAGAGCTAGCTCTTCACAATGCTAGTTGTGGGGGGCCTGCGTTTTCCTTCGGCGTCTGCGGGTGCAATCGTGGCATGTCCCTTCTAGCCCCTGAAGACCAGACGCACCTGTTCCTAGGGCCTCCAGGTTTAAAGGGGAGGGGGAGGAGACGGGGAAGACAGCCTCTGCCGTGAGGGCTGCAGCGTTATTTCTCCGCCTATCCTCTGGGTCTGCTGGGGCAGAATAGTGAGAGCCTTGGGGATGGGAGCTTCTTAAGTCGGGTTGTTGCTTCACGTTTTCCACATCTGCCCCCGCCCCATCCTGGCTCCCAATTGTTATTCCTTTTAGGATCGTTTCGTAATTGGACTTCTCCGAATCTCGTCCTTACTAACCTTATGCACTACACCCCGAACCTCCGTAAATTAAAAAATAGTGACCACCTTGGGATATTTTTGTTTTGTTTTGTTTTACCTGCCACTTTGCTGAGGTCGCCTTTCTTTGCAGTATATCATCCTTTTCAAGGCTCTTCCTTATTATTTTCCACGCCAGCTTCCAGATTATTTCCCCTTGCATTACATGGTCTCCCATCCAGAGTGTTCACATTATGACTTTTGCATCTCCTTCCATGTCACAGTTTATTAGTTGCTTCATTGGCTTCTTCCAGGAGATCTGGAAATTTCTACAAGCTGTCACTGAGATCCAGACAACCTCTGCACCTGCCCTTTGCCAGTGTTGTTCCCAGTCCCATCCCTGTGCTGTAGAATAAGCAGTACCGTCTCAAGTGCCAAAGGCTTTTAAGGTAGCAGGTGGCAAGAATTTCTGGCACAGTTTCCATACGGTAGTTTTTTTGGGACAGAATTACAACAACATAAGCTGGGCTGTCCATTATGATAGCCAGTAGCCATATGTGGCTTCTGAGCATTTGAAATAGGCTAGCCTGAACTCAGATGTGCTGTGAGTGTACAATACATTTCAGATAATGAAGACTTAGTTCAAAAAAGTGAAATACCTCATTAGCAATTTACATTAATGTCGAGGTGATAATATTTTGGACATATTGGTTAAATAGAATATTATTAAAATTAATTCCACCTGTTTCTTTTTGTTTTTTAATATGAGTAGAAAACTTAAAATTATTTATGTGGTTCATGTTCTATTTCTCTTGGACCCACACTGTGATTTAGAGCTTTCTAACTCATTTCTAGTTCCCCTTAATTCTCCATATTCAAAGACCACAGCCAATTCTCTTGAGCCTCTGGGGATGTTAAAGGAAATGGCCCTTTTAGGGTTCTAATCTAGATTGTTTGGTGCAAAGCAAAGGCCTCCATGTCTCTAGATAGTGTGTTTTGGCCGTCTCTTTATTTTTCACCTCCAAATTCCCTAGAACTAGTTTTTCTTTCTCTGAACTTGGCCCTCATCACTTAAATCCTATCTGGAAAGTGTATGTTTAAATAATTCTAAAACTTCTATCTCTTGTAGACATTTATCATTTTTGGTAACCTTTCCAAATCATCTATTCAATACCCCTTCTTCCTTCAGTACCTAAATTTGAGAAGCCTCATGATTTTTTTTTTTTTAATTAACTTTTCAGTTAAAATTATTTGGTTATCAGGTGGTGACGGCTTCTCACTTTCCACAAAAATTGTGTTTGAGTTCTGTATGCTATACAGGTGAAGATTACCTCTTAAAAGAAACTTTAGATACGTGATTTTGGAAATGAGAAATTATCTTTAAAATATAATGGCAATTTTGTTTGGAGTAAACGTGTTTTTACATAATTGGTTTTCTTTTTTTTTTCTCTAGATTTAAAATTTTTTCTTTTATTTTTTAAAAAAATTTTAAATGTTTTATTTATTTTTGAGAGAGAGAGAGAGAGAGGCAGAGTGTGAGCGGGGGAAGGGACAGAGAGAGAGGGAGACACAGAATCTGAAGCTGAGCTGTCAGCTTGGAGCTTGATACCGGGCTTGAACTCATGAACCGTGACCTGAGCTGAAGTCGGTTGCTTAACCTACTGATCCACCCAGGTGCCCCTAAATTTTTCATTTTAGAGAGAGCATGCACGAGCAGGGAAGAGGGACAGAGGGAGAGAGACAGAGAGAGAGAGACAGAGAGAGACAGGGAATCTTAAGCAGGATCCGTGCTCAGTGCAGGGCCCGATGTGGGGCTCAATCCCACAACTCTAGGATCATGACCTGAGCTGAAATCAAGAGTCAGGTGTTTAACCAACTGAGCCACCCAGGCGCCCCTATATAATTGCTTTTCTAAAGTTAGTGCGTAGTAGGATTCATAGACTGATTCTCAGCTGAAAGATGCAGTAGAAATGTGCCCTCCTAGAGGTTTTCACTCATTGTTTTTCCCTTCTAGATATTCCTTTAAATAATACATTTTATATTAATTGTGGAAAAGTGTGAAAGCATAGCTATTTATATAACTGGCATATTATTTTAATAATTTCCCAGGAATTCAGAAATTAGATGTTAGCAGTTACAGAGAAATTAGAGTTGTATTTATCGTATATGTAAGTCAGCGGTTATTTTTCTTCATGTCAAAAATTGCTCATGAAACTGATTTTAATTTGATCACCTTCCTGCTTTCTTTGCTCATCCCAAAGTTCTGTGTGCATTTTGAGATGTTACTGAAAACACCATTTGTCATGAGTTGACTACAACCTTTGTAATAGGAAAGATTTTCTAAAAAATATGGTACCACTCGTTATTCAGGAATTGAAGTTTTCCCTTTTGTTCTCCTATTTGGTATTTGCTTGACAGTTTGCAGACACTTGAAAAGACTCAAAGTCTTTGGCCTTTTTGTAACATTTTTTAAATGGTGGAGGCTCCTATATTAGATATGGGTGTGGACTTTTAAAACATTTTGAGTGTATTTACATTTGTATTTCAGATTTTTTGTGACACCTTGAACATGAGCCCCACACAGTGGGACTTCCCTGTGGAATTATGTTGTCGGCCTATGGCTTTCGTTACTCTTACGGGCCTGGATGTGGTTTATAATGCTGTCCATCGAGCTGTCTGGGACGCTTTCTGTGCCAACCGGAGGGCTGATCGGGTACCGATTTCTTTCAAGGTGCTCCCCGGTGACCATGAGTATCCCAAATGTAGACCTAAGGTAATGATGTTATGATTGAGTGAGGGCTTTCCTTCTCTCCCTCTCTTCCTCTGTGTGTGTGTGTGTGTGTGTGTGTGTGTGTGTGTGTGTGTGTGTGTATCTTTTTTTTGTTCCTGATGTCTGTGCTGGAAAAGCGATGGTTATAGTGATGCGTTAAGAAAACCCAAGGCTTTTTGTATGTATTACATTGTAGGTATATTTAATGATTTTTTTTTTTAACCCCAGGGGAATAATTACGTTATCATTATTAAGCTTTCTATCCTCGTTTTTTTTTGTTTGTTTGTTTTGTTTTTGTTTTTACTTGCTTAAAATCACCCCTAGTCTCCATAAAGTCCTCTCTAAAAGTAAGGTCTCACATTCTCCATTTATCATTACCTGTTATCATTATAGAATCCATGGCTCTCGCAGTTTGGTTCAATTTCACACACATATTTTTTGAGCACTTGCTTTGTGTTAGGTACTAGGAACTATACAATAGGCTGGTGACAGAAATTTAAATAAGACATAAAGACATACTTTCTGTCCCTGGAGACTTCTACATAAAATAAAACAATTTATATAGTATGGAGTGAGAAAAGGCATTAAGTTCAAAACTGACTTTTAGGTTGAACATCGTAGTGGAGACTCTGATTGACCTAGAAAAATAATGGGATGATGTTAATAATAGCAGCTAATAAAAGTGCTTACAGTGTCAATTTACTTTTTAAAGAAAATCATATATATTCACCTGTTATTATAATCTTATGAGTTGGTCTGGTCTGAAAGTCAGTTAACAAGACATCAGAATAAACCACCTGTTCTGCGTGTGTGTGTGTGTGTGTGTGTGTGTGTGTGTGTGTGTGTGTGTGTGTTTTCCCTGGAGAAGTGTTTCTGACAGACTGGTCTATGGACCGAGTATATCATCATCACTTGGGGGTGTTGATTAAAACACGAATGTAAGACCTCCTTGATGAAACTGTGGATCTGGTCGCCAGTCGATTCTTTTGCTTATGTGTAGGAGAAGAGTGGAGACACTGTTTTACGTTCCGGGCTGTAGAAGCCGTGAGCTGTCTCTGAACTTGTGCCAGTCACAGCACCCCGGCGCTCACATGTTTGTTCTTAGTTGGTGTTTGTGTCCAGGAGGGCCAGTGCCCAGCACAGCCGTCCCCCGTTTGTCCTGGATCCATTCTCCAGGGCAGGGAGCTTTTCATTTGCCCATTCCTTGTTCCTTCCTGAGTCCCTAAGCTTTTTGTGTTGGGTTTCCTTACTGTCCTCATCTTTCCTCACTTGAAGTGGATGTTGGATCAGCCTGAGTGGAGCAGTCTGAGTCGGTGTGGGTGCTTTGGAAGTCATTAGAGGTTTCCACGAGTTTCTTCAGGGCTAATATTCACATCTACCACCTCTTTCCCGTGATGTGGCACTTAGCGCTGACCCAAGTGACTGCTATGACATTTCTGTATTTAAGAGTTGTCCTGCATTTCTTTCGTCATGCACAGTAAGGCAAAATGCCATCCTGGTAATATGTCTTTGAAACAAGCAGATCCAGGGTTGAGATTCTACCTCCGATGCTTGTTAGCTCTTACTTTATCTCTGTAAACCGGAGCTTCCTCATCTTAAAAATGTGTCGTGTGTATGTCGAATGAGATGAAGGCACGTAAAGTGCCCGTCACTCAATAACAGGGGCTTCTGCTGCTACTTTATCAAAGAAGTCTCTTCAGCTTTTGCCCCTGTTCGCAGAGGACTTCCTACGAATGGTACATTCCCAAGGGGATCTTAAAGACGGGTTGGATGAACAAACATCTGAATCTGGTGCCGGCCCTAGTGGTCGTGTTCTATGAACTGGACTGGGACGAGCCTCAGTGGAAAGAAAAGCAGTCCGAGTGCGCCACCAGAGTGGAAATTGTCAGGTATGGGTGTCCCCGTTTCCCAGACTGACCACGTTAGCTGCCCATGTCTGTTATTTACCAGCACTTACCGAAGGCAGCCGAGAGCTGTTCAGGCTGCGCTGCCCTCCAGTGAAACTTGTCCGGTTCCTAACGGGCAGCTTCACGTTAACTTGTACAAGGCTAAGCTGTGTGAAGAAATTTAGAAGACATTTCGGACATTAGTCCGAATTTCCAAATGCTTTCCTCTTGCATGTATAATATTTTGGGGAGAGAAAACCTAATTTGCTATTTAGTCTCACAAGACACTTGTCTTATCACCACTGCTGTTTTAAAATACTTCTTTTGGATGACCAGTCTATGATGTATCGCTATAAAGAGAGAAGTTGTGTTATGACTTTTACACGAAAGTGTTTATTCCACTTTGCTTTTGAAGCAGATTTTTGTTAGGATTAGAAGCTCGATACAAGAGTATACTTTTAAAACCTCAATCATTGTAGCATAGAGGTTTCTTTGTGTGCAGGAAAAGATTTCCTCTAATCTTGGGTGTTTTTAGTTGAAATTTATCTTCCTTCACCTGAATCATCAAGCTTGTACTTTATGTAAAGTCTGGAATACATTGTTTAAAAGTTAAAAGTTATGTTTAGTTAACTTTATTATTTTCCCATTGCAGGCAAAGTTTACAAGGGAGAAACACAAAAGTTGCAGTGGTTCTGATTCAGAAGAAAACTCCATTGCCCCCAGGTAACAAAAGATTAATTAATAACGAATTAATTGCTTTATGTTTCCCATCCATGTTATCAGGAGGTGTAGTTTTTGATGTTAAAATCTTTCATGCGTTCAGTTACGGGAAAGATGGTGTGTTCACTTTAAAAGGTACAAATAATGCATCAATAAATGCTTATTATAAAAAGAATTAAAATACATTAAAATGTTTTTAAAAATTAATGTTAAAATGTTAAATATTAAAATATTCTCCCCCAGCCCCAGTTCACTTACCTCACCATGTAGACATCTATCTATCGACTGATGAAACAGTTATTCACTTGATCTTTTAAAAAAGAATGTTATCTGAGGTCTGTTTGAAGTTATATTCTGTATGTAATTTTTTTTCTTAACATGCAATGGGACAAAGAAAAATGCCATAGGATTTCTAATTTCTTCTAAGAAAATGTCTTAGTTTCAAATGCTTATTTCTTCTACCTTCTAAGACTTTGAGAGGCCAGAATGTTTTTTGTTTCTCTTTTGAAACTTGTGGCATTTTGGAAACCACTTTCCTGGATTATTGCTTCCATTTTTAGTTACGGTTTTTGAAATAGTTATGTGGCATCTCTGTTGGCATAACTTGGCCTATCTTGGCTCCGTAGAAAATTCCACAGGGTTTTCCTAACAGATATGTACTGTGTAACTTCTGAGGACCCCAGAGAGCCCCCAAGGATCCCAGGAGACCACCTGGCATGGTGAAAGGGGGTTTGAGTTTTTCTTCCTAATTCTGTTGTTTAGATTTGGGGAGCCATTCGTTTAGAAAAAACACACCAATCATTTTATTTCTCTATCTTTATGGGATTTGTTAACAGGGGAAGATGTCACGGCGTCAGAAAGGGCTGCGGCTTTATGTAATGCGTGTGAACTCTCAGGAAAATCTCTGTTTGTGCTGCCCCACACTGACCACCTGGTGGGTTATATTATAAGGTAAATCAAGATCTTAAAATGTTTCTTCTTTAGATTGTTCATGAAGCATTGAAAAATTGGTTGTGTAGATTCATTTAATTAACAAAAACACGTGTTCATGGGAAAAAATATAAACGGTGCACAAGCTATAAGGTGAAAAGATAAGTCCCCATTATTAACGTTTTCCAGTTCTTTAATATAACCACTACAACAGCTTCTTAAGTTTCTGTCCAAACATGGCTTTTAATATGAAAATAGATGTAATTGTACAACACATGCTGAACTGCCACTTAACGTTACCTCATTGACACCATATACACATCTAGGTCAACTGCGGTTTTTTGTTTTAATTTTTTTTAATGTTTTATTTATTCTTGAGAGAGAGAGAGAGAGAGGGGGAGACACTGAATCTGAAGCAGGCTCCAGACTCTGAGCTGTCAGCACAGAGCCCGGCACGGGGCTCGAACTCACAGACCGCGAGATCATGACCTGAGCCAAAGTCAGACGCTTAACCGACTGAGCCACCCAGGCGCCCCTCTTAAATATTCTTTATAAATCCCTTGTATCTAAAAGGCATATGACTTGGGGACACAGCAATATCTCACAGAATATGTGACCATTATCTGTTGTTTTCTAGCTTTCAGTGTTGCAGAGAAGTTTTATAATATTACATTTTTGGCCAGGTTGTATTTTAGACTTGAACCTTTTCACTGATTTTGACCATAAGATGGTTTGCCTTTTCATTCTGTGTAAGTGTCCCTCTTAAACTCAGGAACAGTGTAGTCAATCTTTGATTATTAGTTCCCTTCCATTTGTTCCTGTGTCTCAGAAGCAAACTTCTGGAAGTGATGTCCTATAGGAAGTAATAGGTCATTCCCGTTGGTGTGTAAACGACACAACTTTAGGAAAGAGAAGTATAAATTCCACAGTAGAGAGCTTGAAAAGGCAACAAACGAAAGGATGAACTGCGAGAAAACTTAGATGCAGTCAGCAGGTAGAATCTCCGCATGGAAAATGATAAACAGTAGGTAGTGTGGATACTCAGTCAGATCGGTGGTGCTGAGGCTGAAATTGCCATGATTGCCCTGAACGCGGAAGGAGAGGACGGTGCGTTTTGTGTTTTCAACTGTGAGCATTGACCTCTGGGGAACAGAGAGGGGGCAGATACCTAGGAAACTGGTAGCACACTCGTACTGCTTTTCCTCCACCAAGGCCCATCCCAGCCCCCCAGCTGGCCTCGGACTTCCTCTCCAGGCTTTTGACAGTTCCTGCCTGTACGGTGCAGTATTGCGCCGTTCACGGCGCTGTTTCCTGTCACCGTGCTTTTGTAGGACTCCTGCCTTCCAGCTCCCTTTTCTGGGCTCTGTTACTCCACTTCTGTGGCTGAGTTCGCATGCAGCCTCCTTAAGAAAGCCATTGTCCTCCATCCATCCTGCACCTTCATCCACTGATTCTTCACTGTGGGGATTTTGGCCTCCAGGGAACATTTGGGAATGCCTGGAGACATGTATCAGGGCCCCTACTGAGGCTTCCTAATACTGGCATCTAGTGGGTAGAGTTCAGGGGTGCTGCTCTGCACCCTTCCGTGCACAGGAAAGCCCACAACAAAGAATTACCTGGTCCAGAACACCAGTGGTGTTGAGGTTGAGAAACCCCGCCTTAACGTCCTCCTCAGCTTTCAAATTCAGTGCTATCGTGGGTGCAAGAGAAACAGAAACTGTGGCTTCTGCCCTTAACCACTGTGGTCTTACTGGGGATAATGCCACATTTGAGTAAGGAGGGCTGTGTCGAAATTACTGATATAAAAAGCAAGTGCTCTGGATCCAGGACCTCCAAAATAGAGATGCGAGCACCAGGGGTAAGACCGTCCACTGGACGTGAGGGAAGACATTATTACACCTTTCCTCATATGGATAGTTCATCTTAAGAGAGAGGGTAATGCTGAATATCGGTAAATCTTCATATTCAGTGTCTGATCCGGGAGGGAGTTAGCAGAGTTCCCGGTGGCATCCTCACTCATTTGTGTGCTTTCAGAACATTTTGATGTACATATCAAGTATATAGACTACAAGGTTAAGTGATTCAGTTAAGTTTTTTTAAATATTCATTTATTTACTTATTTTTTAAAAATGTTTATTTTTGAGAGAGAGAGAGAAAGAGTATGAGCAGGGGAATGGCAGAGAGAGAGGGAGACACAGAATCTGAAGCAGGATCCAGTCTCCGAGCTGTCAGCACAGAGCCCGACGCGGGGCTTGAACCCTTGAACTCTGAGATCGTGACCTGAGCTGACGTCGGATGCTCAACCGACTGAACCACCCAGGGCCCCCTGGTTAATGTGTTTTTTTTAATGTCAAAGAAACAGAATGTGTATAAAACTCCTGTGATGTGTTGAGTGATCAGGAGACTCTTGTGCTTCAGAGGTTCACTGATCATTTCAAGTGAAAATACTTAAAAGAATTGTCAAGCTTCTCATGAGTTAAGCATTTTTCTTTTATAAAAATGTGTTCTAAGTCCAAAGGCCTTCGTCTTAGGACAGTAGACTATCAGTGTCATGCTAACCAGCAGATTTTTTCTCTTTAATCGTATTTTGTCTTTCAAAACAAAGGTTACCCATTTATAAGACTTTATAGTTCAGCTTAGATTCATATGTTCTTTCAAAGTTAGAACCTAACTTTAATTATTTTCATATTTTAACATTTTAAAAAGTGTAGTTTTAAAAATAGAAAATCTTGCCTTAAAATAGCAAATTTTTAAAGTTTAGGCTTAGCCATTTTTTTTCTTAGCATATTTTCCTCAGATGTACCTAAACTCTTTGAATACAGCTTCAAAATTGTGTTTTATTCCGAGGAGGAAAAGCCTTGAAGTCCAGCCTTTATCTGACTGTGAATTTAGCTTTCTTTCATGCCGTGGGCAGATACTTCTGATACATACTTATTTTCACAAAAGGAGCTTTGAGTTGTTTATCTGTCTGTGATCAAATTTTCTTTGTTCTTATGTTATCCTAAAGTTAGGGAACAAAGTGGGATTTGAATCCTGTAAATGCTACTCTTCTGTCAATTGCCAGTTCTCATTTTTGGTCCTTTTTTCCATCAGTTTTCTTATCCTTTAACCTTAAATATTAAAATCAGAAAAAATAGTCAAACTGAATGAATATTGTATATCTGTTTCTTTCACACTTCCTATAAAATTACAAAATAAAAGAGTGGATTATAAATAACTAAATGGTTTTGGGGGTCTTTACATTTTTTATTTAGAAATTAAGGATATTTTGCTTTTTATCTTTATCATGAAGTAAGCTACAGACATTATCTCTGTCATGATTTTACTTTTAGGTCTTACAAATATGACTCTTGAGAATAGTTTGGTTTAAAATAACTTTAGTGTTTGAATGTTGATTTTTTTTTTAAACAGATTAGAAAATGCCTTTTATGAACATGCACAGACTTATTACTACACTGAGATCAGAAGAGTGAAATCTCATAAAGAATTTTTGAATAAGACAACACACCAGGTACATTATTTTTCCTAAAGAAGGAAATAATAGAAGCATTCATCATTGATTATTTTAGAGGAGTTTTTTAAATGTCTGTAATACTTTGATGTTTTTAAATAGCTTCTATGCTTTTAAATTTTTTTAAAAGCTTTTAAAAACTAATTTCTCTTTCTACTTTTTGCCCTTAAAGTTCTTAGAGATTTTTATAGCTTCCTTAACTATACTTGTTTGTTGGAGTAATTCTTGATCTTTAATTTTGAATACTTTTGTGTTTCCTCTTAATAAACATTATCGTAATTTTTACATTATAAGAGAGTATGTGTAATGATATTTTTTCTATTCTTTTTTTTTCAGCTTTTATTTGTTAGACATCAGTTCAAAATAGCTTTCTTCAGTGAATTGAAACAAGATACACAAAATGCCCTGAAGTAAGTTTTTAATGGTTGTCAAACTAAATTTTTCTTATCTTTATGTTAACAGTAACGTATTAATGGCAGTGTCTGAATCTCAACAAAAGTTTAATTAATTTTAAAATGTTTATGTTGGTTAGGTTCGTGTATGTAGTATTTGATTCGTTTAGAGATGAATGGAATATAATATTTTGAGATTTTAAAAGAATTTCCGTTTTATTATCAGAAGTAAATTTCATACTCTCATAAAGCTTTCTGGTCTAATTTGATTACATTTTGTGATCTAAAGAAACATTAAAATTCTTCCCATCCTGTTGACTACTTATTTGTATAATCGGTAAAATCTTTGTGTTGACTGACTTCCACCGCTAAATATATGTTAAATATTCCTTATCTAATACGATGAATTTCTGAAGATGTATAGTGCATTTAGTTAGTTAATCTATGATTTTACTTATTTAAAAAAAATTTTTTTTGGTTTATGTATTTATTTTGAGAGAGAAAGCAAGCAGGGGAGGGGCAAAGAGAAAGGGAGAGAGAGAGAATCCCAAGCAGGTTCCATGCTGTCAGTAATGAGCCAGATCTGGGACTTGAACCCACAAACTGAGACCGTGACCTGAGCTGCCCAAACTAGGAGATCGTGACCTGAGCTGAAACCAAGAGTCAGACGCTTAACCGACTGAGCCACCCAGGGGCCCCCATGATTTTGTTTTTAATTAAATTTTTGTTAAAGTTTATACATCTCAGCATCATTTTTCATTCGAAGGCTCTGCTTAGAGCTTTGACGAGTAGTTGTGTATGTGTTGGTAGTGGTTACGCATTTTATTCCTTTGCTTTTACTAAGCACAATTTAGTAAAACATTTTTTTCTAACTTTAACTCGGTTTTTAAAGGTTGAGTGTGGCAGTGTAACATAGGAATAAAAACTGAAGAGAGGCTAAGTGTGCAGGGCAGAAGAATAAGAGAAACAAAAGTCAATCTACTATTCAGAGGAATATTGCAGAAACATCTTTTTTGTTATTACTGAGGTGGGGAACACCAGATTGTGTTGTGTAAATGTCAGCAACTCCATGGGATGGTAACTGGCTTCAACGTAGTTCACTTTGTACCCATGGTACCACTTCTAAGTCTTCTCAAAGGTAATTCTGGGAAGACAAATTTTACCAGGGGAAGTTAGGAGCAAAGAGTTGTCTTTGGAGAAGCCTGGAGATTTTCTCATCCCCTTCCATCCTCAGGGGAGGCATTCCTCTAGCAGGCTCTCCTGTCTCAGCCCACTCCCCCTTCTCCAGCCGGTGCCCGAGATCGGCAGTGGCCACTGAACTTGTAGACATACTTGGGTTTAAAAGCTGTTGACCTGTGCCCTGTCTCGATTAGCACCTTCTGTGCTATTACAATTTCTGTTCATTGGAGAAGCTCACAATGGTGCTTTTAAAAAAAAGCTTATTTCTTTTTAACAGAATGCTGACTTTTTAACGTAATTCTGGACAGTTGTCTACTTTCGTTTTCAACTTACTTTCTATCAGTTATTGACAGACGTTAATGACAGAACAATGCACTTGCAATGGTTCTGTTCTTAGTGAAAAGTCATTGATTCCTCCCACATACTAGTAATCAACATCATTTTTCAGATGGATATGTATAAGTTATTCCTAAACTGTTCAGTGCTAAGAAGTGTTTCCTTTTTCTAATAATTTGTTCTTGGGAATCTTTTCTTGAGATTTACTTATATCATAATTAACCATGTTCCCCATGTTTGCATTAGGAATTATAGGACCGCCTATAATCTTGTGCATGAATTGAGAGCCCATGAAACTAATATTCTGGAAATTAAGACAATGGCAGGATTTATAAACTACAAGGTAATGGTTCTACTTCCAAATGAAGAAAACATGTCTTTAAATATTAGATTATCTTTTTGAAATTTGAAAATCCGTATTAGTTACTTGCTTTGAAAGTGAGTATTTGATTAATTAGGCTCTCCTCTTGCGATGGTTCTGTAGCAGAACCGGCTGTAATGCTTGCTTTCGAGTTTATGGGTCCCAGAGTTCTCCCTTAGGGCAGTTTTATTTTTGTAAGACTCCTTTAGGAGGGGTTTTTGTTTTTGTTTTTAAGTTTATTTATTTGTTTTGAGAGAGACAGAGCGCAAATGGGGGAGGGACAGAGAGAGAGGGGAGAGAGAAAGAATCCTAAGCAGGCTCCACGCTGTCAGCACAGAGCCCGATTTGGGGCTCAAACTCACAAACCATGAGATCATGACCTGAGCCGAAACGGAAGTCAGACGCTTAACTGACTGAGCCACCCAGGGGCCCCGAGGGGCTTCTGTTTTTCAGTGGGATAGGAGGGAGAGAGAGAGAGAAGAAAGCTGCCTATATTCGTGAATTTTTAAAGATGCAACACATTCAAACTATGTAAGCCTCCCTTGGTTTAATGGCACAGCCATAGAAAAGGCGTATCTGTTCACCTCGGAGGAAACTTTTATACCTGTTATTTGAGCATTTTCAGATTGTATGTGGTAGAAATAGATGCCTGCAGAAGGCAAGCGAGGGGTTTTTGTTTTGCTTTTAATCTTTCCGCATTCATGTTTTAAAGACGGCTAACACCGGGATGGTGACGTGAGGGCGGATAGACACTTTGATTCCTTATGTAAATGTAAACTGGTACAACATCTATAGAGAAGGTTTTCGCAGTAACTATATGCATTGAAAGGGGGTGTTTCCTTTAACCTAGCAATTCCATGTCAGGAAATTTATCTAATGTATGTGCTAGTAATAAGACTTGTAAGTCACGCATGTGAGGATATTTGTTGCACCTTGTGTAGGAGGAGATTGGGAGCAACCCAGCAATAAGTGACTGGTTGATGTAACTTATAACTCCAGACAAGGGAATATTCTATAACTATTAAGAATGAGACAGCTCCACTTATTGATATGGAATATTAGGTAAAAAAAAAAAAAAAAAGTGAATCACTAAACATATTGTGAAACTATTTATTAAAAATGATAAGTTGTATATAAATGACCACACACTTATCTGTGCAGAGACTATATTCTGAAACATACTGGGAGCTGGCTGCCTCTGGAACAGGAAATTGGATGGCTGAGGGGCAAGGATGGATGAGAGACTTAACTTTTCATGTATTCCTCGTACCTTACAAATAAAACTGATGATAAGCATATGGAAATAAATTTAGGCCGTGTTTCTTCTGTTTTTCCTTTTACCTTATGTCGATGTAGATTATTACTGTTTTGAAATAGCATTCCAAATAAAAAGCTTTCAAGAATTTCTGTAATCCTTATTTGATAAGGAGGCCATTGTGCTGTAATTGTGGTACAGAAAAATCTTTAGCTTTCTGACAGTTATAGTCTGTGCTTGCGGAGGTGGTATTTAATTTTCACCAATCTTTGTGTTCTTCATTGAGTATAATTTTTGTGTATTTATTTTGAGAGAGAGAGAGAGTTAGGGCGTGAGCAGGGAGGAGCAGAGAGAGAGGGAGACAGAATCTGAAGCAGGCTCCAGGCTCTGAGCTGTCAGCACAGAGCCCGACGCGGGTCTCGAACCCACAAACTGTGAGATCATGACCTGAGTCAAGTCGGATGCTTAACTGACTGAGCCACCCAGGCGCCCCTATTCTATACTTTTAAGAAGGTTTTCTAAGGTATACGGTGCAAATATGGAATAATTTTATTTCATTTATCAAGGAGACATAACCTCTGGTTTTAGCATAACGATTCTAATAGAGAAAATCAATTCCGTTGCCAAGAACCTGAGAGGAAATTTCATAGTCTTTTTAAAGTGCATCTCACTTTTTACATATTTTTAAATGAATATACCTTTTGACCTTATTTTCTTCTTTATTTTGGGGTTGATTCCACATTTTGCAGATCTGCAGGCTGTGTTTTCAGCACAACACCCCACTGGACGCAATCGCTCAGTTCCGAAAGCACATAGACTTGTGTAAGAAAAAAATCGGAAGCGCAGAGTTGTCTTTTGAGCATGCCGCATGGATGTCTAAACAGTATGTTTTAAATTGTACTTTTGGAATTTTTTTTTTTCTTTCAATACTTGGGATTTGGAGGGATGGAATTAGCATGGACTCTAAGTTCTACATGGAGCTAAGCTTTTTGTCAATAAGTGGGCTTTTAGAGATCTAGCATAAGTATGTTTCCAGTAATGGTAGATATTGATTCATAGAATTCCTTAATGGAAATCACTTAATTCATGGTACCGTCTCTCTCATTCAACGTGTATTTACGGAGTTTCTGCCACATGTCTAGGTACTGAGCCTATAGCAGGGAATAAAACAAAAGCCCTGCTGGCCTGGAACTTGCTATTTGAGAATGATGTTTAACAATCCCAAAGTGAAATTGTTCCCAGAAACATGGATGTTTCTGACTGGTGGGAACTATGTTGACATAACACTTTGATGGTATATTTATCAAGGTTTGCCAGTACAGAAGAGTTGACTTAAACGCAGAATTTATCTATAGCCTATAATTAGTGTGTGTTCGTATTTACAAAGAAACCCCCAAAATTTGCAGTTCCTCATTAGCATTATTTTAACACAGTCTGCTGAGGTTATGGTTTGAGAATGAATAATTATTAGAAGTAAGCTTCTTTCTCTTTCCTTTTTCTTTTTCATCTTTTTTTTTCTTGATTTTTTTTTTTTTTTCTTTAAGATTCCAGGCCTTTGGAGATTTATTTGATGAAGCTATTAAGTTAGGGTTGACAGCTATTCAAACTCAGAATCCTGGTTTCTATTACCAGCAGGCAGCATACTATGCCCAGGAGCGGAAGCAACTTGCAAAAACCCTCTGTAACCATGAGGTAAGTTACCAACTCCTGGCTTACGTGGCATTTAGGAAGTGGATTAACCTTCTCTTGAAGGAAGATAAGACTGATTAATGTTGATCATTTTTTTCCAAGCCTTTGAATATCATCCGTTTTTATCTTTAAGAGTTTTAGGGATTATGATTATTTTCAGTTTTAGCCTGAAAATAATTTTCACCTGTGGATTAAGCAGAAGTTTTTCTGTGAAGAACCAGTTTATGATTGACAATAAGTTAGTGATTTAGACAGGAGCAAATTACTTTCAAATAAAAGTCACAGTTTAAAAAAAAAAAAAAGTCACAGTTTAGTCTGTGCCGTAACATAACTCCATTGTGTTGTTTCCACTGATCACGGCTGTAGGAGTTTGAAGGACTTTGGAGGAATGTGCTTTATTTTGACCCACCAGAGAGGATGACGTTGGACTTCTTTCTCTTCCTGGGGTTTTTCTCTGTGGAAAACTCTTAAGAATCTGTGGCAGAATTTTAATTGCAGTTTCTTAACATTTCATTTTGCCTTTCTCGTGGGTGATTATAGTTAGATACCAGTTTCCCCAGAAGCACTTTTAAAATAACGTGGCGCGTACATGTATAAATACATCTACGTTTGTATAGTTGTATCAGTTTTTGTCCTTTAAAATCTGCAGTTTTCTTCTCTGAAGATAGATGAATATTATCAACAGTACTACTTAAAAAACTGGTCCAAAAACAGAGTTTGCATATTAGTACTTAAAAGGTTGGATTTTTTTTTTCCTTAAACCATGATATAACCAGACTATTTTCTACCATATTATTTGCATATGATTTTCATTTTCAGGAAGTCTAAGGCAGATAAGGGATCCTAAGAGATAAATACTAAGATTTAATTATAAAGTTCTTCAGACAGATTTATTAATTATAATGTAAAATATAAATAACAAAATGAACAATAGGGAATTTGCTAAAATGTAACAGCAGGCAGCCATGAAAAATAATGTTTCAGAAGGATAATGATGTGAAATTTACAGAATGTATTTAAAGGAAAAAAGCAGGTTGAAAAATTATTCCAGTTAATAACAAATAAATGTTTGTGTACAAAATCTGGAAGACTAATGTATACATTGTCAACAGTGGTAATAGGTTTATAAGTAATTTAAATTTTTATTCATTTCCTTTCGGATGTTTTCTGTATTTTTCAACAATGTACTTGCATTATATCTCTGTGCCGTTTCAGAGGGAAAAAATTATAAAAAAGAAAAAAGTATAAATTTGCAAATTCTGGTGCCAAAAATATCCCTCCCCAGACAATACCAGGATTGAATACACAAGTGATAAGGAAGGAAAATAGTGTCTTCTTTTTAAAACTCCTTGTCACATTACTGTATTTTCATTTGCACAAAAGCACTTATATGTGTGGAATAAACATCAAGCATAATTTGTAACACATTTTTATTGGTTTATTTAAGCAAAGATGAAAAGGAAATGTAGAAGAGATAGCTACTATGAAATCATTTGTCACAATCAGACTGATTTATTCAATTTAATTTTTATGATACTGCCTAAATATTAAGTGAAACATTTATTTCAATTTTTGTGAAAATTTAGTGTATGTTGAAGTATTCACAACTATGATATCTGAACATGTATTTGGTATTTGTATTTTTGGAAATGTTTTTATTCTGTCAAAGACTGAAGAGAGTTGGTTTGCGAGAGGCTACATAAACTCTTATTTAGGGTTGTGTTTTACTTTACAGGCTTCTGTGATGTATCCCAATCCTGATCCGTTAGAAACACAAACAGGTGTTCTTGACTTTTATGGACAAAGATCATGGCGACAAGGAGTACTAAGTAAATAATTTTTCCCTCCTTTCTTTTCTCTCAACCTCAAAAGGCACAAATTGCTATCACAGTTTTTCCATTGGCTATATAGGCCATAACACATTATGTTGAGGCAAAAATGTGTTTTTTAAAGCATCTTAAAGATTTTCAGTTCTTTAGTTTTTAGAATGTTTTATTTATATCAGTACATCTTAGAATAACTTCTAATTAAAGATGTGAGTATGATTAAAACATTCGGGCATCTCTTAAAGTCACAATTAATAAGCCACTTTAGGCTATTTAAATATTTTAATTCCAGTTAACTTTAATGATTTATTAGATTTGATATTTTAAAACAGTATTAACTTGTATCTCCTTAAAAATTTCTCTGTATCTTTTTTGTTTGATAGATACTTAATTTAGCAATTTTTGTGGCAATCACACTTTAACTGTTAAGCAATTATATACTTTAACCTCCAGAAAGTGTATTCTGTATTGAGAATGATAATTGATATTATTCATCAGGTGGTTGATATCGCTAGGCAAGAGAATGCTGAATTCAGTAATGTTCTCTTCAGAACAGAGATCACAGAGAAGTTCCCATGCTCATAAAGCTGTCTCTTAGGATCTTTAAAATTCTAGAATGTCTAAGAATCTTAAATACGTTATATTAAAGTAAAGGATTCAAGGAGTATACACATCCAATGTGCCGATGAAGGATTTATGTTAAATGAGCTATCTAAAATGGGTTGCGTCTTATCTTACACAGGTTTTGATCTTTCTGATCCTGAAAAAGAGAAGGTGGGAATTCTTGCCATTCAGCTGAAGGAGAGAAGTGTTGTTCACTCTGTAAGTTTTTTGTTTCCCAATCTAAACTATGTTTTGGAATAGTCGAGGAAAACATGAGATTCTTTTTATTGGAATGTTTCACACTTTTCTCTCTTCTAACAGGAAATAATAATAACTCTTCTGAGCAATGCTGTTGCACAATTTAAGAAATATAAGTGTCCAAGAATGAAAAGTCATCTAAGTATGTATCCATAATATGCCACAGTTTCATGCAGCTTTGAATAACTTAAAATTATACACATACAAATCTTATTTCCTTTACAGTGGTTCAAATGGGAGAGGAATATTATTATGCAAAGGATTATACCAAAGCTTTGAAGTGAGTCCTGTTCCCTATTTATTTTTTTAAGTAATCCGATTACCTTACAGCAAAATCAGAAGAGAAATTTGTTTTGAAGGATTGATTATTTCCATGTTTCTATTTCTATTAAACTCCATTTCTGCGGTATTTTGTTCAAGTACTGTCTGTTGGTACAATCATTCTCAAAGTCTTAGGAAACCTCACGTTTAGCTAAATGTGAAAATACCTGTTAAACTATTTCAGTAAGTTTTCTGACACGTATATAACATGGGTAAGGCACGTTATTTTCTCCACGGAGTCTTTAGGCCCTTTCTTGTGACTCCGTTTCAGCATGTCTGACATTTTGCCTTCTGACAGGTTGCTGGATTACGTGATGTGTGATTATCGGAGTGAAGGGTGGTGGACCCTGCTCACGTCCATATTGACTACAGCTCTGAAGTGTTCCTACCTCATGGCCCAGTTAAAAGATTACATTACTTATTCCCTAGAACTCCTTGGAAGAGGTAACTTGGTGCTCTTACAGTAAAATTCTGATGCTTTAAAATTCTGCAGCATCTTTAAGCTTCTTCGAACTGAAAGAATAATTCTCAAATCTTTGCTAGTACTTTTACCATGTGCAGATCAGTTTGCCAAGCGAAAGGACTCTTACTTTCATGGAACTTACTGTAGTCGAGGTCTCATGATAGTTGAGAAGAACAAAATTCTTCTTCCTATTTTTTTTTTTTTTTAAACGTGACATGAAACGATTCTTCATATGGAGTTCAAATGCAAGTATATAGAGCATTGGGGCTAACATAGAAAGCTGTGCTGTTGCATGTCGTCTGGAATGGTGCTTAGCCGTCTTAGAAGACATATTTTTTCTTTCTTTTTTTTTTTTTTTTAATTTTTTTTTTAACATTTATTTTTGAGACAGAGAGAGACAGAGCATGAACAGGGGAGGGTCAGAGAGAGGGAGACACAGAATCGGAAGCAGGCTCCAGGCTCTGAGCTGTCAGCACAGAGCCCGATGCGGGGCTCGAACTCACAGACCGCGAGATCATGACCTGAGCCGAAGTCGGACGCTTAACCGACTGAGCCACCCAGGCGCCCCGAAGACATATTTTTTCTATGGTATTTTGATCCCTTCGGTGGGGCTAGTAGACTTACTTGCTCATCTTACAGTTGTAGCTTTTTTTCCTTCTTTCATGTTAGCTTCCACTCTGAAGGATGACCAGAAATCTCGGATAGAAAAGAACCTCATAAATGTTTTGATGGTAGGTTGGAGTTCTTTGTATAAAATATGTCCTGGGGATATGTATACCTAGATCTGTATCTGTGTATTTTCTGTAACTGGCTGAATGAATTGTGCTCTGTGTTGGTGCAGAATGAAAGTCCTGATCCTGAACCTGACTGTGATATCTTAGCAGTGAAAACGGCTCAGAAGCTGTGGGCGGACCGAGTTTCTCTGGCCGGCAGCAATGTTTTCACAATAGGAGTGCAGGACTTTGTGCCATTTGGTGGGTAGCTGGCATCTACCGTGTTACCTCAGAGAGGTTATCCTTTTTGCTACAAAATGAATAGATAGAGAATAATAAATAAGAAAGTCAAAGAAAGAATGCTCAAAATACGTCGTTCTATAGATAAAAATTGTGATTTTTTTTTCCCTCACCATTGACTTAAAAAGATGTTCAGAATTTTAAATAGTTAGTTTACGTATTAAAATCTACCTTGCCTGTTTGTACTTTAGATGTGATTTGAAATGCATTTGAAAAGACAGTTATTTAAAGAGTTTATTCTGTAATGCCTGGGCAGGTATTTTGAAATAAGTTAAAAAGAACAAAATGGTTTTTTCCCTTTAAAATTCTGTGTTCGTTACATTTCAGGAGCAACTATGGTTTTTTTGTTTTTTGTTTTTTGTTTTTTTAATGGTTATTTATTTTTGAGACAGAGAAAGAGCATGAACGAGGGAGGGTCAGAGAGAGGGAGACACAGAATCCAAAGCAGGCTCGAGGCTCTGAGCTGTCAGCACAGAGCCCGACGTGGGGCTCGATCTCACGGAGTGTGAGATCATGACCTGAGCCGAAGTAAGATGCTTAACCGACTGAGCCACCCAGGCGCCCCAGCAACTATGTTTTTAGAATTAAAGGTAGTTTTGGAGTTGTGTTTTATTTAAATTTGTTTTGTTTTGTTTTAAGTGAACTACATTTATGTGTTGAAATGCTTCAAGTGCAGAATTCAGTAAGAATGCCAGTGTAGGGGTGCCTGGGTGGCCCAGTTACTTGAGTGTCCGACCCTTGATTTCAGCTCAGGTCATGATCCCAGGATAGTAGGATCAAGCCCTGCATCAGGCTCTGCACTGAGTATGGAGCCTGCTTGGGATTCTCCCCCTCTCTTTCTCTCTCCCTCCCTCCCTCTCTCTCTCTCTCTCTCTTTCTCTCTCTCTCTGTCTCTCTCTCTCCCTCCCTCCCTCCCTCCCTCCCTCCCTCTCCCTCCCTCTCCCTCTTCCCCACTCATTTTCCTTCTCTCTCAAATAAATAAAAAGAGGGAAAACAATTTAAAAATTAAAGAGGCACCTGGGTGGCTCAGTCAGTTAAGCATCCGACTTTGGCTCAGGTTATCTCACGGTTCGTGAGTTTGAGCCCTGTGTCTGCACTGTCAGTACAAAACCCACTTGTGACTCTGTCTCTCTGCCCCTTCCTCACTTATGCTCTCTCTCTCTCAAAAAAAAAAAAAAAAAAAAACCACTTAAAAAAAAAAGAGAAGGATATCCCATGTAGGTGTTTCCTTTCTGAAGAGTAAGTGCGAATCAGAATAATTTGTCTAGACGGTCTTGTACTGTGTGACTCTGCTCTCTCTGTTTTATTTCTAGTTCAATGCAAAGCCAAGTTTCACGCCCCAAGTTTTCATGTTGATGTTCCTGTGCGGTGTGATGTCTATCTGAAGGCTGATTGTCCACATCCCATTAGGTTTTCCAAGCTCTGTGTCAGCTTCAATAATCAGGTAACGGTCGCTTTTAATGTATTTTTACCCTGTATCTTTAAAAAAATTTTTTTTTAATGTTTGTTTATTTTCGAGAGAGAAAGAGAGCATGAGCGGGGGAGGGGCAGAGAGAGAGGGAGACACAGAATCTGAAACAGGCTCCAGGCTCTGAGCTGTCAGCACAGAGCCCGACGCGGGGCTCGAACCCATGGCTGTGAGATGAGCTGAAGTCGGACGGTTAGCCTACTGAGCCGCCCAGGCACCCCTAGCATGTGTATATCTTAATGTAGCTTATTTTAAATTAGATGAAACGAGCTTAGTGAATTTTAGGTCATAATGGTTTCATAGTAACAAATGGGCTTTGGTAAACTCTATCTGAAAATAAATATATTTATAGCTCTCACTTCTGTATCAGCCATTCAAGTTTTACTTACTCTTACACTTTTCTTTAAGTTTTGTTATTATTCCATCCTTACGAACTGTAAGAACTTTATCTTTTGTGATGCATAACTTGAATTTCAAATGAGATCTATTCAGGATGAATGTAATTTAGTTTTTAAATCCCTTGTTTTGTATTCTAACAACGGTATTGGTTTTTTATTATAAAACTACTAAACGGTTGGCGTTAAAGTAAAGTGGACTGGATGGATATAAAATGGAAAGTAAGCGTGCTCTGTCCAACTCCATTGCCCAGAAGTCATTGCTGGTAACTTCTTGAACAGTCTAGACGTTTTCTGTGTGTGCACATATAAGCAGCTTTTTCTTTCTGCAGGGCCGGGATTATATACACTTGCACATTTTTGTAGTGTGTTACAGTGTGGTCAGCTACTTGATTACATTCCAAATATTCCGATTATAAGCTCACATAATAGATAATTATCTCCTGGTCCCCCAGAAAGCACATGGAGCCTTTAACCAGCAAGCGTTTAATGAGAGTTACAGTGTTCTTAGCATCCAGGTGAGCCTGCGAACGTTTAGCATATGTCAGCTCTGTTAAAATGGAAGCGTTCTGGGGGCAGGGGCCAGGACTGACTCACAGATTGCCCTAGTAGGTAACGAGGACTAAATTACGTGGCGTAAGCCAGAAATACAGTTAGAGTAGGCGTGCCAGAGAAGAAGGAGGAAGTTTCAAGAATGAAGATGAGATGAAGGGAGCTATAAAGAGATGAGAGGGGGAGCAGGCTTGGCAGTTGCAAACGCCGGGTGGAGGCAGGCGTTCCCGTTCCGGGCGTGTGGGCAGCGAGGGGCCCGTGGGAGGCAGGGCTCCGTGGCTTACAGGAACTCGAGCTCAGCGCATTTAAAGGTTTCTTTATTCATTCACTTATTCATGTTCTATTTATTGGACAGTGGTAAAGAAAGAGCTTCACCTGCTTTACTAGATTTTTCTGTCTTCACAACTGAGCAGTAACCCCGTAAGAGAATCTGTTGGCTGAACCTGGGTCACCTGCAGACCGGTGTGCTTCATTCAGTTTTGAACGATTACCCAAAGATTCCTTCTGAGTAGTTGGAGAATTTCATTTATTTGTATATGAAAAACATTTTTTTAATGTTTGTGTTTGTGAGAGAGCATGAGCAGGGGAGGAACAGAGAGAGAGGGAGACACAGAGTCCGAAGCAGGCTCCGGGCCCTGAGCTGTCAGCACAGAGCCCGACGTGGGGCTCGAACCCACAGACCGTGAGATGTTTAACTGACTGAGCAACCAGGTGCCCCTAGTTTGAGGACTTTAAAGCAAGAGCATGAAACTTAGGATTTAAGACACTTTATTCCAATGACAAAATAGAAAGAAAGGATCTTCTGGAAACCAACCGGAGCCTCTTTAGTGTGCTTCCCAGTACTAACGTGTGAGGACTTGGATGAAGACGCTGTCGGTGGGGATGGGAAGGAAGAAAGGGCTACGGGAGGCGTCTATGAATAGAGAAGTCTGGATTGCTGGGTGTGTGTACAGGGTAAAGAGTAAAGGACAGCCCCTGCCCCCAGCCCCACCAAAAAGCGATTCATTTGTGTGTGCATTTTATAGCTAAAGTGTACCTACAAGATGATTTGAAACGCATATACTGCAGAATATGACCACAGTTACTTAACATCCATCACCTTACATGATTACCTTTGTTTTGTGGTGGGAACATTTAGGATCTACTGTCTCAGCAACTTTCAAGTATGTAATACAGCATTATTAATTATAGTCGCCATGCTGCCCCTTAGATCCCAGAACCTGTTGTCTTGTAACTGGAAGTTTATACCCCGACCCTTCGCATCCACCATTTTACCCTGTTTCTATGAGTTACAGATTCCACATGTGATTGAGATCACACCGTAGTAGGACAGGAGTATGTGATGTTACTTCTTCTTAATTCCTTTTCATGTTTTATCCCCTTAAAAGCCTTACTTCCTCAGGGACACCCCCCCCCCCCCCAGCTGATTTTCCTGGCCGTAGCCCTCTGTAGTACTTACCACACCTGTGGTTTCATTTTTGTCTGTGTGATTCGTCGGTAAGTCATTGGTTTTCCTTGTTAGCATGTAAGCTCTCCAGGTCAGATACTTTTTTTTTTTTTTTTTTTTGCTCGATGGTGACAGTTTTGGGGAGATATTCTAAATCTGGAATTAGAGGATGAATAGAGAGATTCTTATTGTACTTTTGCTGTTAATATCCTACTATTCCATTTCTTTCCCCCCTTTTCTTAAACAACAAACAGACTAATTAAAAACTAATTTAAAATGTTAAAATGTAAAGCAGTTCGTTTTTAAAGTTAGATTATATTCTGAATATGTGTTATTTGAAATTCAAGATCTGAATCAGAAGAAAAAAAAAAGTAGTACTTAGGTTTCAGAAGCATGGGATAGAAATGAAAACTCAAAGGCAAGTATTAAATGTAACTAATAAGAATTTTCTGTAAGATAACTCATCTGCTGGGATAGAAGACAGCTCTTGGGAAGTTCTTGCTGTTTACTGAATGGATGAGAATGTTGATTCCATAGACGTGCACAAGAAAGAGGTCTCCCTTCAGTCCTCTCCCTTTATTCTCACCTCTGTTTATCACAGAAGGAGTGTGCTCTTCTAGGAAGGTAGATGTACATTGAGTTTGGGACATGCTAAATTTGGGTGGTAGTGGAATTAACCTCTTGACATATTTGGATATGAACTTTTGGTTAAGGAAATAGGACAGTGTTAGTTTTTAATGTGGGAAATATTAGCATAGAGGTACGGAACATGTAAAAATGGATAAACTCTGCAATGAAATGAACATAAAGAGAGTAGAACGGAAAGCCGAAGACTGAGCCTGTGGAGCCTCTGAATTAAGGGGACAAGAAGAAGAAAAGACCTTTGAGGGAAAAACAGGAAGTAGTCAAGAAGGATGTCACAGAAGCCATGTAAAAAGAAAGCTCTTTTTAAAAAAGATAGTAGATAGTAGTGTCCAGTGAAACAAAGAATAAATCTTTGCTTCTCTGGGATTTGTAAATGTTTTCAGAAATCAGCTTGTATGTGGTGAATTATCTCTACCTTGTGGCAGCAGTGAGTAGATAAGTGTTTCCGTTTGGCGTAAAATACCTCCCATTAATCACCCTTCATAATGCTTTAGTTATACTGCAGGTAAATTTACCAACCTCCGAATCATTTTTGTTTAGTGTGAGCAAAACATGCGACACTTGCTGTGTATAAACAGTGACGCTTGCTGACCTCTTTTACAGGAATATAACCAGTTCTGCGTAATCGAAGAAGCAACTAAAGCAAGTGAAGTTTTAGAAAATTTGACCCAGGGAAAGATGTGCTTAGTTCCTGGTAAAACGAGGAAGTTTTTATTTAAATTTGTTGCAAAAACTGAAGATGTGGGGAAGAAAATTGAGGTTAGTGATGAAATTTGTTTAAAACATGCTTTAAGTGACAAAAGTAATATGTGTACGTCAGAAAAAAATGTCAGTAATACACAAGTTTATTAAGTAAAAAAGGAAAATATTCCACCTGGACTTCCTAAGGGAAATTGTTCATCATGGTTTGGTAGGTTTTCTTTTTTTGAGACTATACTGTACATAATATTCTATAGTTAGCTCTTTTTACTTACTAGTATATATGAGGCATCCTTTCCGGTTAGTACATAAGACCAACCTCAGTTTTAATGGCTATGTAATCAGTTAAGGAATTTCAAACAAAACACTACATTATACACTATACCAATTATGTTTTATATAATGACATAATTCACACTAGAGATATATATCATTTTGATGTCTAAACATTTCTGAATGCTTTTTTTTAAAAAAAATATGTATATATTTAAAGGATTCCTTTAATGTACATAATTAAAATGACTTTAGAAATATATGATAGAAGTAATAATTTTATTGAGCGTAAATTCTGGAGCCAAACTTCATGGGTTTAAATTCCAGCTCTCCAGCCTACTAGTGTGGGGCTCTGGGCAATTACTTAACCTCTTTGTGTCTCAGTTTACTCATCTTGTAAAGTGGGGATAATGATGGTCCCTACCTCTTAGTGTTTTGTGAGGATTAAATCAGTTAGTTAACATAAATTGGAATAGTGATTAGTATGTGGTAAGCTTGTTTTCCATGGCTTAAATGGCGATAGTTGGTTCATCTAAACTTTGGGCCATTTCTAAGATAGAAACATAAGACTGTACTACCAATATTCCCATGACAGTATCTGTGAATCTGTTGATTTTATTATTAACCAATATCCAGAGATTTTGCTTATTCACTTAAAGTTTTTTTTATGATTTTGACTAAATCCCTAATTACATATTTTTTATAAGATACTCAGGAAGCCTACCAGATGGAAATCATAATTGTTTCGAGTACATTTGTTAATGGATTTTGTTGAAAGGAATATTTGTTCAGTTAATAGTATTATACGTGTCTTTGGGGAAAAAATATGTGTGGAATTAGGAATTCGGTTATGTGTGCTAATGGTCATGAAAATATTCATGTATCTCACTCAGCGACCACTAATTGAGCATTTGTTATGTCAGGTTATTATCTCTGTTTAAAGGTGAAGCGGGTGGAACCTAGTCAGTGTCACAGCTAACAGATGTCGGGGACAGCGGTACAGCAGGTGTTCTGACTTCACCCTGGGGGGAGTCCCTCGATGAACTCCACACACCAGCAATTGCTGTGTAACTCGTCGAGAGGGGATGGTGACAAGTATGAGGTGGCATTTCTGACAACCCTCCGTCTTTCAGATTACTTCGGTCGATCTCGTTCTGGGCCACGAGTCGGGAAGATGTGTGGTTTTAAATTGGCAGGGAGGAGGAGGGGACGCTGCCTCCTCCCAAGAAGCCTTGCAGGCCTCGCGTTCTTTCAAAAGACGACCCAAGCTCCCTGACAATGAGCTTCACTGGGACAGCATAGTCATTCAGGCCAGCACGATGTAAGTCGACCTTGCTAGGCAGATTGAGGAAGGTCATCTTACTTCTTTTAAATACTTTGAAGAACTTGTTTTTTTTTTTTAATCGGTTGCTTAGCTAAGCTTTTGGGTTTTTCTCCCCTCCCCCCCCACCGAAGGATTATTTCCAGAGTTCCAAACATTTCCGTGCATCTGCGGCATGACCCTCCTGCCCTGACGAATGAAATGTATTGTTTGGTTGTGACTGTTCAGTCCCATGAAAAGACCCAAATCAGAGACGTGAAGCTCACCGCTGGTTTAAAACCTGGTAAACATTCCTTTTCCACATTTGATCAGTGTTTGTTCAACAGAAAATAAGTATCAGTGGTGTCAACCACAGGAAGTTTGTTTAAAATACGGTCATGAGCTCAGAGCCTGGAGCCTGTTTCGGATTCTGTGTCTCCCTCTCTCTCTGCCCCTCCCCTGTTCATGCTCTGTCTCTCTCTGTCTCAAAAATAAATAAACGTTTAAAAATAAATAAATAAATAAAATATAAAATAAAATACGGTCATGAAAGAGTGCTCTCTATGCAGTAGTAATTGTTAGGATAATGTCTGCATGCCCCGTATTTTAAAACACTGATATTAACACTTTCAGGACAGGATGCCAATTTAACTCAGAAAACTCATGTGTCTCTTCATGGAACAGAACTATGCGACGAGTCCTATCCGGCTTTACTCACTGACATTCCTATCGGAGACTTACATCCAGGGGAACAGGTGAACTTGGTCACCTATGACTGGGGAGGAAATCAACTAGATTGAGGTTTTAAATATGTAGTGAGTTTTAGAGAACATTGTAACGGCATATTCTGAGACTACAAATGGGATTTAGCTAATGCATGTTTTTAACACTTAAATGTGTAAGATGTTTACACATATTTAGATGCATAAGATGTTGTAAGCAGTTTTATGCAAGGGGTTTTAGAACAAATGGCCCTGATATGGAGAATTAGTTGCCTGATAAAATAACTGAATAACATTAAGTTTGTAACTTTGTGAAATAGGCTTTCAAGCAACTTTTATTTCCAAACGAAACACAGTTCTTGGGCAGTTGGGAATGATAATAAAAAAGGTGGCATAGTACTGGTTGGTCCCACATATACTGTGGCAAGAACAGCCTGTAAACAGGGTTCAAGAATTTAGTCAGCTGGCACAGTAAACTCCAAAAGGTGGGAACATTATCCTAGAGTATATACCAGGAAGAAATCTCTAAATTATTAAATTAAAATACTTTTATTTTGTTACAGCTGGAAAAAATGTTATATGTTCGCTGTGGAACAGTAGGTTCAAGAATGTTTCTCGTGTATGTTTCTTACCTGATCAATACAACTATTGAAGACAAAGAAATTGTTTGCAAGTGTCACAAGGTATCACTTCTCATGGCTACTTCGGGAAGCATCATACGTGGGGCGTTCCCTATTTTATGTTTTTTTTTTACCTCTAAAATAAGCAGCTTAGGTGCTTGTAGTCTATTACAGATTTTAATTAAACATCTTGGGTTTTTTTTTTTTAATCACTTATATTTATTATAAACGATGTACTATGGCATTCACTGGTCAAACATTAGAAAACGGGCCTCCATGGCTTTTTGTACAATCAGCAGGTTTAGGATCTCATGCAAAAAAGTTTTGAGATTCCAAACCTGTGTGTTTCTTTATGAAATCGCACATTAGGTAAAATCTGTAAGTTGATTATATGCTGAAGATTTGAGGGGCTGGAAGGTCTCCCTTTATGAGATATTTTTTCTATTAAAAAAGATTCTTATGAAAATTGTGTCTAGTTACATGCAGATAGAAGAGGATGAGAATAGCATGGTCATAGTCAGTGCCTTGGAGGCAACTGCTGTCAGCTTTTTGGAGTGTTTTCTGTTGGTTTTCTATTTACAGTGATCTGGGGGCACCGTGTTTTTATTTAGACTTAACCATATTGTATATAATGGCTTGTACCCACTTTTAGTAATGGAACATTATGATACTGACTGTCCTCGTAGTCTTATCTGTATTGTTTCAGCCCGTTCTCAGGAATGGATTGATTCCTCAGCCAGCAGAGGAGAAGGCCAATCAGTCTGGGGATTTGTAGTTTGGTCATTGCCCAGAGTCTGGGCCGTCCGCCATTGTATGAGTCAGTAGGAGGCAACACTCATCCTACAAGAGTTAGGAATATTTCCCAAGTGGAAGGGAGGAAGGCATACAATATATCAGAGATTTCACGTAGCCTGATGCACTACAGTGGATCATGGCTGGTGAACTAGGAGGGGGGGTGCCAATCTCAGCATGGCCTCCTAACGTGTCCACTCAGCCTAGCCATGTAACCGTTTGACCTGAGTTTCCTTATCTACAAAATAAGAACATTCAAGTTCTATACAGCTTTGGAGTCCTATGCCTTGGAAAGGACTTCTGATAATGAAGCTTCTAGTAGACTTGGAACATATCTTTTTAAAATGATTGTTTGCTATGTAGTAACTGTCCTGGAATCAAGCCACAACAGTGTGTAATGCTCTCTTTGCCTCAGGACACGATATTTTTGAGGTGCATGCCACTTTTCTTTTTGATCCCTTCCATCTACTTCACCCATCCCCCCCACGCACCTCCCCTCCAGTAGCCACCAGTTCGTTCTCTGCAGTTAAGAGGCTGTTTTTTTGTTTGTCTTTTTTCCCTTTGTCCCTTTGTTTTGTTGCTTAAATCCCACATGTGAGTGAAGTCATGTGGTATTTGTCTTTCTCTGACTTATTTCGCTTAGCATTGTGATGTCTAGCTCCATCCATGTGATTGCAAATGGCAAGTTTTCATTCTTTTTTATAGCTGAATAATATTTCACGGTATATATATACCCCGTCTTTTTTATCCATTTATCTGTTGATGGACATTTGGGCTGCTACAATTTGGTTATTGTAAATAATGCTGCAGTGAACACAGGGATGCATATATCCTTTTGAATTAGTGTTTTCATATTCTTTGGGTAAATGAATATTCAGTAATGGAATTACTATGTCATATGGTAATTCCATTTTTAATTTCTTGAGGAACCTGCAGACTGTTTTCCACAGGGGCAACGCCAGTTTGTATTCCCACCCACAGTCTACAAGCGTTTCGTTTTCGCTACATCCTTGCCAGTACTTGTTTCTTGAGTTTTTATTTTAGCCATTCTGACAGATGTGAGATGATATCTCATTGTGGTTTTGATTTGCATTTCCCTGATGATGAGTGATGTCGGGCATCATTTCTGTGTCTTTTGACCATCTGTATGTCTGTCTCCTTTGGAGAATTTCTGTCCATGTCTTTTGCCCATTTTTAAATTGGGTTATTTGGTTTTTTTGGTGTTGGGTTGTATAAGCTCTTTATATATCTTGGATACTAACCCTTTATTGGCTAGGTCATTTGCAAACATTTTCTCCTGTTTAGTAGGTTGTCTTTTAGTTATTTTAGGGAGGGATACTAATTCTGAGGGATAGAAATAGATG
The DNA here is from genome assembly GCF_024362965.1 of Panthera pardus. Classification (NCBI taxonomy): domain Eukaryota; kingdom Metazoa; phylum Chordata; class Mammalia; order Carnivora; family Felidae; genus Panthera; species Panthera pardus. The sequence continues at coordinate 15,058,462 of NW_026526688.1, forward strand.
TTACACAAAAAAGAATGAGTCGGTCAAATATGTTTGGAAAATAGGGGTTAAGAGGTATTAAATGGATACTTTGACTTTAAGACTTAGCACAGCATTGAATTTGCTAATGTGTGTTGAGAATTTCACAAAAGGCTGTGGTGATTATCTTTCAAGATTATTGTACACAGAAGCACTTTTCTCATGGAATATCTATCTTACAGGTCCCAGTGTTACTTGTAAGACATTTTTGGAAATTTAAATGGAAATTATTTTCCCTTCACTGGATTGAATCTCATTGTTACCTGCATGTGTGGAAATTTAAAGTAGGCCACATCTGATCTAGTCATTGAGTTGTTTCTTCATTTCCTTAGATCTTTTCTGTGGGGAAATTCTGAGGCCCTGCTTTAGATTCGCAGACCCAATGCAGGCGTTTTCTACCACTAATATCCTGCTTATTACACTTTCTTAAAAAGTTAGCTTGATGGTGTTGAGAGGAAGTCATTTGAAGTATGTGATAATAATGAACATGGTTTAGGCATTTCACTAGTGCTTTATATATGTCATCTCACTTCATTGTCAACAGCCCCACGAGGATTATGAAACTGAGACTCAGAAACCATGGTTCTTCCTCAAGGTTACCTCACTAACCCCAAGGTCTGCATAGCTAATAGGAATGTGTCCTCCAGGATTAAAACCCACATCCACCTGGCATTATCACAGCCTGAGTTTTTAAATCAACGTGATGTTTAAAAAAGGGTTCTCACTAACAGGGTGGGTGGTTTGTTTCCAAAGACATAGTAAGCCCATTGCTTCTTGAATAGACTGAGGGAGGGATGTAGCGTGTAGGTTAAGAGTACAGACCCTTACGGTCAGATCCGGGTCTGTTTCTGCCTTTGTCACTTACTAGCTATGTGGGACTACTTCATCTTAAAATAGCAAGTATAATGGCATCTGTTTCCTTGAGTTATTACAAACATTATGTAATGCATTACATATATAGCGATTGTAGCGCTGTTATATTATTATTGTCATTATCATTATTATTAGTCGTCTTGACTTGAGGTGAAGTAAAGAACTTAGACAAAAAGAAAACCCAGATTCTAGGCTTGGCACCACTAGCTTTGCGGCCCAAGGCCAAGCATTGAAACTTCCTTAACTTCTGCTTCGTCCTCTCTAAAATAGTGACATTGCCTGTCCTGCCCACTTTTACTAGATCCTGAGATAAATAACGTGTTAGAAGGCACTTTGCAGTGTTAGCTGTTTTAAAGCCATAAGATAATTTATTAGAAATTGTAGTCTGGTTTCTCTCTATAGGTTTTTATAAATATTATCTGAGGGAAAGCTTCTAGCTTCTTAATATATAAATTGGGATTATTTCTTGATCAGTTACAGATTGTGTTTTGCATGTCTTCTATTTTTAAAACTATTTTTAAGTTTAGAAAAGCCATCGAATGTGCCCTTTAAATTCTTACAGGATGAAACTGTAACTATAGAAACTGTCTTTCCATTTGATGTCGCGGTTAAATTTGTCTCTACAAAGGTATGTTCCTATGAAGCATTTTGGAAATCACTTCAATTATAGAAATTAACAGAAAAAGTAAAATGAATTATTGTAGTTCCAGACAGATCTTTTGTCTTCATTTGTGACAGTTTGAGCACCTGGAAAGGGTCTATGCGGACATCCCCTTTCTATTGATGACGGACCTCTTAAGTGCCTCACCTTGGGCCCTCACTATTGTATCCAGTGAGCTACAACTTGCTCCTTCTATGACCCCGGTCGATCAGCTAGAGTCCCAAGTGGACAAAGGTGAGAATGTGGACCATCCCACTTAAGTAGAAGACCGGGGTGTGTGTGTGTGTGTGTGTGTGTGTGTGTGTAGGCTAGCAGTGTAAGAGTTAGCTTTTTGCTAATGGAGGGCACTTGAGACTGATAGAAAAGTAAATACATTTAGAATTAAAGTAGAATTAGTATCAGTTACCACTTGCTTGAGTATACCTTATTTTAAAAGATAAGAGTTTTGCTACTATAAGGAAGTTACTCAGAAAAATGTACTTGAAAATAAAATAGCATTTTTTCATATTTGGATTTTTCATAGATTGTTTTTTCTTATTGATTTTTAATTAATGTTTACCATCTCTTATAATTTGAAATGGTGAAAGATGGTTATTAAAGAAAGTTGGGAAAATATAGAAACATAGACAGTAAGTTTTCTAAATCAACTAAAATAGTTTAGAGAAGAGATTTAAACCCAGGATATTACTTTTCTGGTGCATTATACCTTGGGCTTATATGCTTCTTGAGCTGTTAGAGAAAAATAAAAAACATTAGTTTGAATGTTAACCCAAGCAAAATTGTGCTCAGCTCTATGATAAGGATAAAGATTGTATGAAAAAAATCACGATGTATTTTTTTTAAGTTTATTTATTTATTTTGAGAGAGAGAGCACATGCTCGCAGGAGGGGCAGAGGGAGAGGGAGAGAGAGAGAATCCCAAGCAGACTCTGTGCTGTCAGCATAGAGCCCAGTGTGGGGCTCAATCTTACAAACTGTGAGATCAAGACCTGAGCTGAAACCAAGAGTTGGACGCTTGACTGACTGAGCCACCCAGGTGCCCCCCACCCCCACGATTAAAATCAAATATAAATGAGTCATTTATTTGCTGTATCTGTTTATCTATCTACTACTTGAGTTCCGTGTCATAAGTCATATAGTTGATTTGCAGTACAGATTAAAATTAGATGAGTAGTTTCAGAATTCCAGTATATTTTTTGTATCCGGTGAATAAGTTTCAGTATCTATCAATAAATAATCAACAGGTATTTATCAAGTTCACTATCTGGCCCCATGCTAGGTTCTCAAGAAAACGCCAAGAAGAGTTTGTCTCTACAAGAGACATAGTCTTCATAGTCACTTCTGTGCATTTTAGGAAAGTCATCATAAAGGAGGAAAGATAAAATAGATTAAAAAACCTCTTTATTTAAATGCTACAAATAGGTCCTATGTCCTGTAAAGTAATAATACTAGAAAACAATTTTGCTTTCAGAATGCCTTGATAAGTTTTGTTTTTATCTTTTGAAACTTGGTTTTCTCTCATGGTTTTGGAAATCACTGTCTGTGGTTCTGCTTTGTTTCTCTGTCCACACTTCTTCCTTTTCTCCTCCCTGGCTAACGTGGAATGATCACGAGCTGTGGAGTCACGCTGAACTAGATTCCATTCTCCTACCTTCTGCCTGCTCTTATGTTACGCTGGATGGTTCACTTTGTTTCATCACTTGTCAGAGTCAAAGAAGATAACACACATGAAATAGCGTGTATGAGGTAGTCTGTATGAAGTATCTCAGCCCGGTGTTTGTCTCCTCACAGCTCAACACGAGCTGGCTATCTATCCATTCTTTGCTGATTCCTTTTCTTACTCCTTAAATGTGGGTCGCTCCCAAGATCCTGACTTTGGCTCCTTTTACTTTTTCTACAAGTCTTCACCTGCCATGCAACCTCAGGCTCCCCGCAGTCCCCAGTCCAGAGAGAGGAGTCAGTGTATACTTGGCCCCAGGTAGAAACCACAGAAACAGACCAGACTCCCTCTTACGTGTGCATCCATCCTGGCGCCACGTTCTCCCTTCTGCACGTCTCTGGAATCCAGCTTCTGTCCATTCTCACCGTCTCTCATCTGGCCTTCAGAAACACCTTCTTAACCGCTTTCCTCTTTGCCATTCTCTCCCCGAGTCTGCCTTTCATATTGCTGCCAGAGATTGATTTCGCAAAAAGCAATTTTGAACTTGTTTTTCCTTCTTAGAAAACCTCACGACCTACCAGACCTTTCCTTGGGAAGCTTCCCTTTCTAGCTTCTTCTGTACCAGGCTCCCGACTTCCCCTTCCTCTTTCCCAGACTTTGACCAAGCCCGCATTTGTACATTCAGCAAACACTACCTCCATCTGGTTTTGAACATGTTAGTACGTCTGTCCAAAACCCTTTCCTTTCTCTTTCCACCTGTTCAACTCTTGTTTGCTCTTTCGGTCTCATGTAAGCTTTGACTTTTTGATCTTCCTAAGCGGGACTAGGTAATCTTCTTTCTTTGCTCCCAGAGTTTCTTTACATCTGTTATGACACTTACCCACTTATATTGTAATAGTTTACTTACTCTTATGGCTCCCCTGCTACACTATGTGCTCCTTTAGAGCAGGAGCCATGACTTACCCCTTTTTGTATTGGCAGCCTCAGCTGCATAGTAGTTGCTTAATAAATGTTTGTTAAATGAATGAAGAAATACCTACCTTGAATTTCCCATTACTCGTTTCCTATTGCTGCTGTAACACATTATCACAAAGTTAGTGCTTAAAACAACACAGATTTATTATCCTAACGTTCTAGAGGTCAGAAGTCCTAAAATCAAAGTGTTGGTGATGTATCCCTTCAGGCTCTGGGGAATACCCTTTTCCTGCCCTTTTCAGCGTTCAGAGGCCATCTGGATTCCTTGGCTCATGGTTCCTTCCTCCACCTTCCAAACCAGCAGTGTAGCATCTTCAGATGTTTCTTCTTCTGACCTCTGCTTCCATTGTCACATGTTTTTCCCAGATTTCCTCCTACCTACCACTTTCCCTCAGAACCCTTGTGGTTACATTGGGCTCAATTGGATAATCCAGTATAATCTTCCTATTTTAAGATCCTTATCTTAATCACATCTGTAAAATCCTTTCTGCCGTGTAAGGTACCACATTCACAGTTCTGGGAATTATGATGTGGATATCTTTGGGGAGGGGGTGGCATGGCTTTATTCTTTCTGCCACCTCCAAGGACACCAGCACTAATGCATTACAAACTTTGTATTTGACACATTAAAGATAACAACTTTCCTAGGTCATAAAGTTGACCCCAATGTTAATTGTTAATAAATGTTGTGATCATTTTTGTTAACTTCTTAGAATTAAGGAAGGCTTGAGCTGGGGAGAAGCAATATGAATGTCCTAGGTTTTTAAAAAAGGTATGTTGGGGCGCCTGAGTGGCTCAGTCAGTTAAGCATCTGACTCTTGGCTTTGGCTCAGGTCTTGATCTCTCGGTTCGCAGGATCAAGCCCCATGTTGGGCTCTGTGTTGACAGCGTGGAGACTGCTTAGGATTCTCTCTTCTCTCTTTCTCTGCCTTTCCCCTGTTCTCTCTCTATCTCTCTCTCTCTCAAATAAACTTTAAAAAAATGAAAAGAAAACGGGGCAAGGATCCTGAATTTAAAAAAAAAAAAAAAAAGGTATCTTAAGAGGTTTAAATTGGTGTATGTTTTACTAACTGGGCTACAGTATCATTTCCTAGTCCTTAAAAATTACTTAAAAGTGGTTAGAGATTGGCCCAGCATTTTCCCCTTTGACTTCTAGTATTTGCTCACAATCGTAACTAGTAATTTATCACAACCTTCTTCATTAGAGAACCATGAAAACAACTAGTTAATGTTTAGAGACCTTGTTATTACTGTTTGAAAGTTTCACCCACAGATTTGCCCAGGTCAGCCTCAGATGGGCACTGTTGCCAGCTTGCATCGAAGGCACTGCAGGCTGGGAGGTGCTGATGGCAGGGAGGGCTTGGTTCAGGCGAACCTTTATCTTGGCGTCAGGAGTTTAGGCTACAGTTGGCAAGAGGAAAGCAGCCTTGTATGAGAGGTAAGTCACCACATTAGGCAATAATGAGGCAACATGTAATGTATTTCCATTTGATGGTCTCGCTAATATGTGTTTGTCACAGAAAGCCAGAGTTGCCTGGAATGACATTTTGAGTACCTAAAAGGTTAACTAAAAATTTCTTTTTCCCTACTGTGAAATGTTTCTTTTAGAGACATGAAATAATTTGTAGAAAGAAAAATAATCACCAAATGGTATTATTCCAACTCCAGACTTTGCCCTGTCATTAGTTCCTATAGGATCTTGTCACAGACCTACAGCTGCTTTGCTGGGTTTTATTATAATGGAATATTGATATATTAGAAAAAACACTGGATAGGGACTTTGTGACCTTGAAAAAGTCATTTAACATCTCTGAGCCTTAGTTTTTAAAGTCTCTACAAATAATGTATAACGGATATTCTTTTTTTGTTATATTACTTAAGGGTAAAACTCTCCTTTCATAGAGGAAATCGTTGCATAGGATTATAAAGATTATTCCTTATAGTTGTCTTACAGACTGGAGAGAGCGCTAGTGAATGCTTTTGTCTTCGGTGCCCATCTGTTGGAAATGTTGAAGGTGGAGTAGCAACTGGTCATTATATTATCTCCTGGAAGAGGTGAATCAGCCCTATCTCTTATTCCTTCTCTGTCTTATTCTACTGCCTTTATTATTTGTCATTGTCATTTAATATTTGAAAGCTTCTGTCAGTCCTGGAGAGAAGACTAGAAGTCACATGCTATCACTAAATGTTTGTCGAGAACACAAAGATTAAAAAGGATAATTAAACTTTTATTTGTATTTGTCACAATTTGCGACCTGTATACTGATGAAATTTTAACCAAGCGAATTCTCATGACAGGACCGTTAAAAACATTAAGAGAAACTGTTCTTATTTGCAGTCAATAGGATTGTCTACATAGAAAACCCAAGGGAATCAACAAATTATTTCCATTATAGGAGTTCCAGCAAGATTGCTGGATATAACATCAATATACAAAAATCAGTTGGCTTTCTATATATCGGTAATAAACCTCCAGGCAATATACTTGTAAAACAGGTATCATTTAGATGATAACAAGAATTATAAGGTAAGTAAGAATATATCAAATAGAAAATGAGTGTTGCCATTATGGAGAAAATTATAAAACTTTAAAACATTAAAGGAAGTCCCTACATGGGACATACACAAAATTGTCTTGGGTAGGATTTGGATAAGATCTGATATTGTTTGTTCTGTAAGTCACTGCAATTTGCTTCAGAATCTCAATAGCTTGTTTTAGTTTGTTTTTGTGGAGCTTGACACTGTTGATTTTAAAGCTTATATGGAAAGGCAAAAACTCAGAAATAGTCGAGATACTTCAGAAGAAAAACTAATAAACAAGGGTACTTGGCTCTTCTAAATTCCCAGACTTAAGGTAAAGCTACAGCAGTCATTGCTGTGGTATTGGAATGGGAATATGTGAATAGGCCAGTGGAACAGAAGAGAGAGTCTAGAAATAGATCCACACATATGAAAATTATGTTTTAGGGAGGTAGCATTGCAAATCAGTGGAGATCTGGTAATTGGTGGTAAACAATTGGGTATCCTCATATCTCTACACTGTGTATAAAAATTAATTCCAGGCGGGGGGTGGGAGGGAGGGGAAGGTGGGTGATGGGTATTGAGGAGGGCACCTTTTGGGATGAGCACTGGGTGTTGTATGGAAACCAATTTGACAATAAATTTCATATATTAAAAATAAATAAATAAATAAAATAAAATAAAATAAAATTAATTAATTCCAGGCATATTAAAATTCTAATTGTGAAAAGCAAAACGTTACTACTTTTAGTAGAAAATAAGAGAATTGTTTTATGACTTTGGAATAGGGAAGAGTTTCTTTAAATAAGACATAAAAAGTGTAAGTCTCTAAACTTGATGAATTTGATTTGTTAAAATTAAGTTTCTTAGTTCATTAAAAAATACCTATAAAAATACAAATTGGGAAAAGCTATTTACCACATGGAAAACTGAGAAAGCATTAGAATTCATTTCAATAACTTATACGAATCATAAGAAAACCAAGTCTCCTAACAGAAAGTTGAGCAAAATCTTGAGTATGCGGCGTTAAGAGAAACAGAAGAGGCCAGATGGCCAGGAAACATAGGGAGAGAAAGTCAACCTTACTAGGAATCTGAGATTCAAATGTGCTCCCACTAATTTGGAAAAATAAAAGGGGTTAATGATGCAAAATTTGTCAAAAAAGGTAGAGTATAAAATAGAACAGTTACTTTGGAAATCCATTGAGCAGGGCTAGGTGAAACTGAAGATATCTATATCCCTCATAGAAAAGGTCTCAAACAAGTACACAAAGATATATGAAAGAATGTTCATAGCACCTCTGATTATAGTAGTAAAAAGTTACAAACTAAATATCCATCAACAGGAAAATGGACAAACTATGGCATGGTCATAGAACGGAATGCTATGTATCAGTGAAAATCGATGAACCAGAGCTGCTCCTGTTAACCATTAGTATTAAGGGAACAAAGCAACTGCAAATGTTGCAAATATGAACAAATTGCATGTATGTAATATTGGGAAACATGTAAAACACTGCACATTTCTTAGGGCTACCTTCATAATTTGGAAAAGTATAAAGAAATATGTAGCAATGATGACTCCCAAGTCAGTACTTCTAGGGCACAGGTGCAAGCAGGAAGGGGCACGTGGGGAGGTTCAACTATATTGTGATGTTTTCTTAGGCTGGGAGGTAGATATGTGATATTTCATGTGTGAATTTCTTGGCTCAATTTTTTCATAAATTTAAAAACTGCGAATGAGACATATGAAAAATGAGAAAGGAAAAATCATGGGCTTATTTTTTTTAAAAAGCTAAGATCTTTCTTTCTCCCACTTCTGAATTTACCACATCGAAGTTTAGTTTAATTTATGTTTACAGGAATTAAAATAGGAATTTGAAGGCACTGCTTAATCATCCCATCACATTACTGTAATACCCTAAAGACCTACTAATGAAGAGGGGTTAGATGTTTTCGCCTGGGGCTTTTGTGGTGTAATAATTTGCACCCAGTGTCAGCTGTTCCACATCTTGATCCTGACTCTCCCCAAGGCCAGTTCTCGGGAGTCAGCCAGCCGCCCTGTGGTTCCCGTCCTAACTGTGACACAGGGGAAGATATTTGACAGTTTCCTAATGTTCCTCACTTTCTCTCCGTGATGTCAGAATGCTGCTTCTTCGTTGGTAGTAAAATACTTTTTGTTCTTTGGTTTCGACTCTGTACTTTGGGTGTAGCTAGGACGGTACACTTGAAAGTGGTCTGGTGCTCGGCCTCGAACTGGCCACAGGGGGAGAAGGTCTGTGTCACAAGGTCAGTCCGCGCGCTCCCACCCACGCTGAGCGCTCTGCTACCACGCCCTGTGTTAAATGGTGGGTTCATGGTATGGCTGATTCACATTCTGGCCCCTGGACCAAACGGCAGCCTTGGGTTATACCATCGATTCGCTGGAAACATTCAGAACCCAAACGGGATTCTAAAAGCCTTTTCTTCACTAAACTACTTCCAGGAATAAAGTTTTAGGAGATGTCTAAGCCCTTTCTGTTTCCTTTGAAACAAGTTGGTGAGTATACACGTGGCCTGTTTTTGATTCCACGTTTCACGTAAAATGCAGATTTGAAAGATTCCCTTTTCTGTCACAGGACCTCCGCCATGGGAAACGTCCCTGTCATCAGTACTGCCATCACTCTGCCGCACGTGATCGTAGAAAACATTCCCCTCCATGTGAATGCAGGTAACGGCACCAACTTGTACTTGGTAAAAAGAATCCAGTGAGAATACTTATTTTAGCTTCTAAGATTTAAAACTACTTTTATTACAAAAAATGCCCAACGTTTACAAAAGTAGATTATGATCAGTCTTGTTTCATCTGTACCTCAAGCTCCTCCTCCTGCCTTATTTTAAAGCAAATCCCAGATATTATTTCATCTATCAGTATTTCTGTATTAGTGGCTATTTTTCTAAACATCATCACAATTCTATTGTCATCACCTTAAAAATTAGCAATAATTCCTTAATATTAATTGCCAAATTCCAGTGCCGCAGTTTCCCTAGTTGACTCTGAATGTTCTTTAGATTGTCTTAAGGTCTCATCACTGCAGCTGGTGGATGTCTCATACTTTTGAAATCTCTGGGCGGGCAGACTCCCTCCCCACTCCCTCACCTCCTTCACCGCCCCCCCCCCACCTCTTCCTTGCTATTTATTGAAGAAATGGAGTTAGTTTTCCTGTAGAGCGTCCCACAGTCTGGGTTTTGCTGATTGCATTGTATCATTTTTAAGTGTCCCTGTAAGTTGGTGGTTACATCTGTCGTCTTGATCAGATTCAGGTTCAAGTTTTTGGCAAGAATACTTCATAGTTAATGGTATGTGCTCTCATCAAGAGGCACATGATGCCTGTTATTCTTCTTGAACCATGATGGATAGTTAGGGACATGTTTTATAGATTCAAAAAATTATTCCTAAAGTATAATTCAGTTCCTGATGGCCAAGACCCTTTCTAAGTCATGCAGCTTTAGAAGGAGACTTGATTCTGTTTAGCCTGTTTTATCACAGTCCCATGGCTGTTGTCCAGTCCAAGAATGTGCTTCTTCAGCAAGAGTGCAGTATTAGCACTAATTTAAATAACCTCATGTCTACAGAATGAGATTCATTTACAAGAAGAACTCATAAATGGTACACCGTTTTCTTTCACCAAGAGAAACGTGTCGTCTTTCTCTGCAGATCTGCCATCGTTTGGGCGTGTCAGAGAATCCTTACCTGTCAAGTATCACCTACAGAACAAGACTAACTTAGTTCAAGACGTGGAGATTTCTGTGGAGCCCAGTGATGCCTTCATGTTCTCTGGACTTAAACAGGTATAGGGCCTATCGCATTGGGCTGCTTGTGTAGACACAGACGTGTGGCCAGGAAATGGAGAGCTATATACTTAGTTTTTACAAATGAACTGATAAGGCTGATTATGGTCCCTGTTATTTTGATAATAGGAAATTTTTCGTCACCTTTAAATATTAAGTACAATTTGTGTAGCAGCGGATTAAGTGGACAACCCTTTTCATACAGAGATCACACATACAAGTTATTTCTTTCTGTAAAACAAGAATGCACAAATCCTCAGAGTATAATAGACTTTCTGAAAATTTTAGATTTCCCTTTTATTACTACTGTGTGTGTGTCTGTGTGTCTGTGTGTGTCTTTTAACTTGAGGCCTAGAAACCTGACTACCCATATCAAAAGCCTGATTCTCTGGGGCGCCTGGCAGGCTCAGTTTGTAAAGCATGTGATACTTAATCTTGGGGTCATGAGTTCAAGCCCACACTGGGCATGGGTCCTATTAAAATTAAAATTAAAAAAAAAAAATTAAAAAAAAAGCCTGATTCTCTTCTGAACTATCAGTGAAATTTTTTAGAGATTTTTAACCTTGCATAGAATTTACTTATCTTTGGCGCATTTAGACATAATTTTATATTTACACATAAAAATAAGTTATTCACGTGTTTTGATTCACCCATTCAAATCAGAGGTGGATTCCACATTTTTTGAGTGGAACATACACTTTCAGGCAAAACCAGTTTCCATGAGAATACTGTTTTCTGTCAAAGTTGATAATAGACACCCCTCAAGAGTCAGTAAATACTTTTTGTTAACAAGGGCATAATTAGAGGAACAAACATGTCATAATACTTAGAAGTGTCTCCCTTGACTAGTCATTTTTGCTGTGCATATTCTGGGTGCTAGGTTTGTTGTGAAATGTAAAATAGAATTCTTGGGGTGCCTGGGTGGCTCAGTCGGTTAAGCGTCTGACTTTGGCTCAGGTCGTGATCTCATGGTCCTTGAGTTCGAGCCCTGCCTCGGGCTCTGTGCTGAAGGCTCAGAGGCTGGAGACTGCTTCAGATTCTGTGTCTCCCTCTCTCTGCCCCTACCCCAGGGTGCTGTGTCTCTGTCTCTCAAAAAGAAATAAAAACATTAAAAAAAAAATAGAATTCTATACGAAGTAGACTGTAAGTCCATACACTAATTTAAGTTTATAACATATAGTACATGTCATATTAGCTGTTCTATGTTGGGTACACACACGTTATCTTTGACATGTATATAACGTATGTACTCATTTGCAAATGCGTAAGCTTTTCTTGAGTGTCCTGATCCTTTTCACGTACTGACTTACGAATAAATAATGCACGATACCAAAATCTTACCTTTGTGTTCTTTTCTAAAGGAGCACTAAAATTTTCCAAACATCTTTTTTTCCCGATAGTATTTACCTCACTGCAAAGATAAAATCCCGAAAACACCAGAAACAACTAGCTTGCCTTCTGTTGACATAGTATTTACAAAGATACTTTCCTACAAATTATCTCATGGCGTAAGTGACTATAAAATCTACATGGTCAAGACATAGAAAATGTCAGTCCATCTAACGTTCCCCTTTTTAAGCTGGTACAAGTTGCCATTTAGATCTTGGTAGAAACTGTAGAAGCTGAGATGATCACGCACGTATTTTTTGCATATTTATTATGTGTGTGGTCCTAGTCTCATCCGAATTCAGCCCTATTAGTAGCATCTGTCTGGAAAGTGGAGTAGGAGAGAGAGCACATTTCACCAGAAAGATGTGGGTGTCCAGTGGTTTCTAAATAACCAAGGGGTGATACCATGAAGATGCTGTAAGTGTATATACTGATTATCTGTCTCTACCATTTGTTATGATGTAGATTCGACTGCGTATCCTCCCCGGCACCGAACAGGAAATGTTATATAATTTCTATCCTCTAATGGCCGGATACCAACAACTGCCATCTCTCCACGTCAACCTGCTTAGATTTCCTCACTTCACACATCAGCTGCTCAGGCGTTTTATACCAACCAGTATTTTTGTAAAGGTAAGTCTTAGGACTTTTAAATCTCCTGTCTTGAACACAAACCAAAGGTGGCTTTTCATGTAAGCTTCTCAACGATATTTTGAGCCTAACTGATAGTTTTTGTTTTTGTTTTTTAACGTTTATTTATTTTTGAGACAGAGAGAGACAGAGCATGAACAGGGGATGGTCAGAGAGAGAGGGAGACACAGAATCTGAAACAGGCTCGAGGCTCTGAGCTGTCAGCACAGAGCCTGACGCGGGGCTCGAACTCACGGACCCCGAGATCATGACCTGAGCCGAAGTCGGGCGCTTAACCGACTGAGCCACCCAGGCGCCCCATGACTAACTGATAGTTTTGATGTGTATCGTATGAATTTGGCAGTATTGCTTTTCATTTCTGTAAAGTTGCTATTATTTTACAGAATCTAATTTCCAAGGTTTTTATTCCCTCAGGTAAAAATGATTTACCTTTACAGTATCCTTAGACAGGTTTTTTCCTTTGGCTTATAAGTAAAGCATATTTTTAAGTTGTGGTTAGTTTATAACTAATTTTTAATCAAAAAGGATTAACTTTCTAAATATGACCCTTGAGGTTTCCTGACTCTCTATGTAATACTCAGTTGGGGACTTTTCTGAAAATGGTCCTGTGTTGGAAACTGTAGTCTGGTCTAATGTTTTGATTTTTTTGACACTGGTACCATTTCCAGGTTCCTGCAGTAAAGGAATGTGTAGGATGGTCGTGGTCAGTGTGGGAAGGAGTGAATCGGGCCACACAGGTGGTTTATTTAGCACAGTGCTCACCTCCAGTGAAGCCGTTCTCGATGCCTAAACTTAAGGCTTCCCTCCAGGTGGTTGTGGTTTCCTCAGTAACTCAGATATAAAAGTTTGGAGGAACTGTCCCTTCTTTATATAATCTGGGATTGGGTACATTTTACATTACTCTGTGTTAATGTAGCCTTCATAATCTTCCCAGCTTTTATCTTTCCAGACTTACACTGCTTCTTATTTACATTTGCAAAAAAATAACATTAAGGTTTCCAAGCACCATACTTTGATTAAAAAAAAAAACTTTTTTTTTAATGCTTATTTATTTTGGAGAGAGAGAGACATACGGAGAATCTAAAGCAGGCTCCAGGCTCTGAGTTGTCAGCACAGAGCCCGATGCGGGGCTCAAACCCATGAACCGCGAGGTCATGACCTGAGCTGAAATCGGACGCTTAACCGACTGAGCCATCCAGGCGTGCCCTAAGCACCATACTTTTAAACTATAAAAGAAAAATCTCATAATTCTAGATCTCCTGTGTTTCAAAAAAGTAGCTTTTTAAGAGACTTTATTATTATTATTTTTTTTTTGAGCAGTTTTAAGTTCAGAGTAAAATTGAGTGGAAAGTACAGAGGTTTCCTGTTCACCCCCTGCCCTCCCCACCCCCCAATAGCAGTGGCTTTTTTCACATCTCTGCCCATTCACATTCTGAAGCTATGTCTGTTGCTCTTCCTCCCTGTCATGTCTGAGGTCACCTCGCGGGGAAAAAATCTCATGACAGGGGTGGGGAGCGCTGGGGAAGTGATGGCCTCTGATGTCCTTTTAGCCGTTTGACCTTCTGAGGTCTGCTGTTCCCAAACTCAGAAGTGCAGCTTGATTAGTGTGAGACAGAGGTGTGCAAACACAGCCTGTTTGAGGTGTGAGAGTGGATTGATTTGAGGAATCAGGATTTCGGGTCCACCAGTTAATCTCCTCCTTTCCTTTCCCTGTGGGGCTCCCTACACCCCACCCCGTCCCAGCTCCTGCTGGTTCAGTCTTCTCATTTTCTTCCACAGTAAACCTCCTCTGGGTAGTGCTTTAATCTAAGGAAAGGTTCCAGAACAATAAACATTTGCAAGGTTTAACGTAACTAACGTGCCCTTTTGAACTGCCATGCTCTTTTTTCTGAATCCAAGTACTACCTTCTAGTAGCTTGACTACTGCCAAAAAAGCTGGCTGGGATCCTCAGAGCCAGCTCCTTTATCGGGGAGAGTCAGAACTACAGTCGTTTTACTTGTCACACTGAGGACAGTGACTGAGGGTTACCCTTTTCCCACCTAGCGAACAGTCTTACTCGCGCTGTATATCCCTTTACATCTTTACTAAACTTGAGCGCCGTGCTGTTCCAGTATGACAGCCACTGGCCACGTGTGCCCTGTCAAGGTTTAAATTAAAATTAATTATAGTTTAATTTACTTTAAAAAGTAGTTGCACCAGCCCCCCTTGAAGTGCTCAGGAAGTCAGCGTTCTGGTGGCTGCCACGTTGGACAGCACTGACACAGAGCATTTCCATCATCACGGAAAGTTCTGTTGGACGGCGCTTCCCTCCTTCGAAGCTGGATGAATATTTTTCTTCCTTTGAAAAGTGGATTCCAGTCTTCTAATTGCATGACGTCCTTGTCTTCCGTTTCTGTTTGTAAAGCTAGTGTCTCGTAAGCATTTAGCCACGTCGAGCCATTATTCGTTTTCTAAAACTGAACATCCTCTGTCGGTACTAAAGATGACATGACGTATAAAAGAGCAGCACCTCTGCTTTCCTTCCTTCCGTTCCTGCCTCAGATGTCAGAGGCCTAACTTACACAAGCTCACACGTACATATACGCACGCACAGGCACACATACGTGCATAAAATGCACAGCAACAAAACTGAAGGCAGGAGTGCTCCCTTCCTTACCTCAGGGAGTCCCTGGGGATCATTCTGCATAAAGCATAGTAAATGGCTTTTGGTGATGACGTTATCACACTGTTCTGTTTCATGTCTTGAATGCCATCTCTGTCGTGCGTTACCACAAAGGTCTGCTGACATACATCTGCTTGATCAAATTATTTGCAAGAATTTCATTTTGGGGGCACCTGGGTGGCTCAGTCGGTTAAGCATCTGACTCTCGATTTCGGCTCAGGTCACGGTCTCACAGTTTGTGAGTTCAAGCCCCAAGTTAAGCTCTGTGCGGACAATGTGGAGTCTGCTCATTCTCTCTCTCTCTCTCTCTCTCTCTCTCTCTCAAAACAAATAAGCATTTTTAAAAAAAAAAAGTTTCAGGGCACCTGGGTGGCTCAGTCAGTTAAGCGGCTGACTTCAGCTCAGGTCATGATCTCACGGTCCGTGAGTTCGAGCCCCACGTCGGGCTCTGTGCTGACAGCTCAGAGCCTGGAGCCTGTTTCAGATTCTGTGTCTCCCTCTCTCTGACCCTACCCCGCTCATGCTCTGTCTCTCTCTGTCTCAAAAATAAATAAACGTTAAAAAAAAAAAAAAAAAAAAAGAAGTTTCATTTTGTCAGTTACTTGAGGACACCCTGAGGTGTTGCTAACCTGTCAGAAGTTTGATACCCTAAGTACAGCTACAGTACCTTTTCTTCCTGCTTAGCCTTTACTCTGCTCATGTGATGGTTTAAGTTTTTCCAGTGACCTTGGGGAAGGGGAAATTGTTGTTTTCATCTACCGCTTCTATCCTTGCACTATTCATTGTTAGACACCGTAGTTCATCGCGGATTGCTCTTTCTCAAACAGGACACTGGGAGACCTTGAATCCCCAAGAACTTGTCTATCAGCTCAGGTTTGTCGCCTGCGTAAAGCGTGAGGTGCAGGAGGGCCCTGAGCGAGACAGAATAAAGCTACCACTTAAGCGGGAATGGTAACTAGGTTCCCTCTCACCCGCTCCCGGTGATAGAGTAGCTGCTAGAAAACAAGGTGAAGAGAAACAGTGCCTGCGGCGGATTTGGCAGGTGGACGTGTGTGGCCAGCGGGTGACGTCTGTGGTGTCAGAGGGAACGAGGGGGGAGCACCTAGGCCTGCAGTCTGCCATCCCCAGGTTCAAGTGCAGAGAGACTGGGGTGGGAGAAGGAGAAAAGCAATGTGATTCTGATACTTGTACACTTCATTCTGTTTTTGGGACACCGTTCCAAGAATTTCAGAATCTTTTCAATTCATAGAGCTTTCGTTGTTACTATGTTGTAAACCTGTTTTGTTCTCCCACTTTCAAGCCACAGGGTCGACTCATGGATGACGCCTCTATTGCCGCGGCATGATGCTCAAGACTGGCCGTCGGCCGTTCTTACAGAGAAGGTGTCCAGAACTGTATGGTTTTCATTGTGAACTATATCTTTGATCATGGTAAAAGTTAATCTTTTCTATTTTTTGATGGATGTTGTACCAACTATTCGGAGGAACTCATGCTTAAAATATTAGGAAAATCTGTCCTCTCTTCTAGTTTCGCTAATAAATATTTGAAATCTCTCAGTGAGACATGGAAGGATGTCAGACCATTGCTATTGTTAGAAGCCATTTTATGAATAGTAAGTTCTCCTAAAAGTAAGTGATTTGCATGTGCAATATTGGAGGAAACGTAAGCATCCCAAATACGAGTGGCCAAGGAGAGGAAAATGCCCTAGTATCTGCCCCAGCGAAGTTCTGAATCCCCGTGAGTCACTTTTAGAGTTGACTGAACCGGACATAAGCCCATCCTCACCGACTGGATGTGTGCTGAGAATACATACATACAAACTCATAAGCAGCTGTGTGACTGATCCAGAAAACTTCCAGAAAGTTTTAATCAGAGCAATTTAAAAGCTGTCTAAAAAAAAAGAAAATCTTTGCTTGGCACCAAAACATGTGAAATAGGTTGAGCTTGTAGCCCAAATGTGGATCAGTTATGAAACAGGTTTGTATTTGTAAGTGCGTTAACAAGATTTTTGTCTGTCAGGATCTAAACTATAAGGATGTGATTATAAGCTGAATTTCTTAAGCTAACAGTTTTTGAAAAAGATGCAAGGTCTAAATGAGAGCTTTAGTTATATTGGGCCGTTTCAAAAGGAACAATTTAAAACTCTTGGAAATTCATGTAA
This sequence comes from Panthera pardus, assembly GCF_024362965.1. Taxonomy (NCBI): domain Eukaryota; kingdom Metazoa; phylum Chordata; class Mammalia; order Carnivora; family Felidae; genus Panthera; species Panthera pardus. Next base: position 15,075,862 of record NW_026526688.1, read on the forward strand.
ATAAAAATCATATTGTGGAAATTTTCTTCTGTTAAAATATCTTAATTTAAAACTTACCAGATTTCCTGGAAAATTTTATTATTTAAAAGTGTAGGAGTTGTAAAAAGGAAGTAGTGATGTAAATAAATATGTTCTCTTCTCTTTCAAGTATGCTCGTCTGTATCTTTTATTTATTTTGAGCCTGTTTGGTTTCAACTTCACAAAGCATCTTTTACTAAGAATACTGCTGCCTGAGGTCTAGGGAGAGCGTAGGATTGGAAATTAGGAGCTCTGCGTTCCCGAACTGACTCTGCTAACCTTCCAGGAGACCGGACAGTGGGATTGGTGGTCTTAGGAGGACGTGAGTTCCCTGCGGTCTTGGCTTTTCAGATAGAGGCCACGGGGAGCTCGTCTCCACAGTCAGGTTGTCCGGGGTCAGATCCTGGTTCTGCTGCTTGCTGGTGAGGTCTGTTCCAAGTTACTTACCCTCTGTGTGTTTTGGTGTTCTTATCTGTAAGATGTAGGCGGTGGTAGTACTGATCTCCTACGCTTAGGAGGAGAGTAACAATTACTGCATGAGAAGAGCTTGGAAACGGTAGCTGATGCACAGGAGTGCTCAACCAGTGACATCTATCATATTATTATCGTTATTGTTATTATTATTATTATTATTATTATTATTAGAAGACTGAAAATGATATTCATGCACCTCCTGGAGGGTTCATGTTATCAGAATTTGTTGATGTTTATGTCGTTCAGTTCTACATACATGAGCATATATGTGTGTACATATATATAACATATGTAAGGGTCTAAAACCGTGAGCAAAAACGCCATGGAACAATATATTCTATATACTCTTGTATTATATATCCTGTACTTCATGACCCACTAATGGGACATAACCTGCAGCTTGAACCATTCACAGGTTCCTTTGAATTTGAAGATGGTCTGATGCAGAGCTTATGTAATAAAGATCTCACGTGTTAACACTGCTGTCGTCAAACACGAAGTAGGTGTTAGAACAAATGAATCACCGGCAGTCCCGTAAAAACGGTTAACGTTGTTGTGAGCGTGATGTGTGCAACTCTGTGCTCCTGCAAACGCACCAGATGCACAGCCCCGCGCCTCCCCTCATCTTCCTTGGAGCTGGCAATACAGTAACCCTTCCCCAGCCAGGAGTTCTCCCAGACCAGGAGTGCTCCTGTTTTCTTATTTTCTACTCAAAAATACATGAGATCAGCAGCTTCCCCGGGCCCCAGAATCAAAACTGTTGCCGTGTTTCCAGAGCTGCTGATTAACTCAGGTTACAAGGGCCAAAGGGGACCTCACGGTCTTTCCCTTCCTGCCTCCGTGCCATCAGCCACAATCATCTGTGTGCGTGGAAATCTCTTACTTTCTGTTTTTTACTGGGTACCGTTTGGTTCTCAGTATTGCTCTCCACCAATTCAGGGGTATACATTTTTAATTAAAGAATTATATTTTGGGGGAGGTATCCATGGAACTTTGACTCCTTTTTTTTTTTTAATTTTTTAATGTTTATTTTTGAGACAGAGAGAGACAGAGCATGAACGGGGGAGGGGAGAGAGAAAGAGGGAGACACAGAATCCAGAGCAGGCTCCAGGCTCTGATCTGTCAGCACAGAACCTGATGCGGGGTTCGAACTCACGGACCGCAAGATCATGACCTGAGCCAAAGTTGGACGCTCAACCGACAGCCACCCGGGTGCCTCATTGACTCCTATGTCATGATGGCGAGCACTACTAGAGATGAGATGATCAGTGTCAAATGTCACGAGGAAGATGAGGATGATAATGTCTTGGGGAGGAAAAATTCAAATTTTTTTTATTAAAAAAATTTGTTTTAATGTTTTTATTTATTTTTGAGAGACAGAGCACAAGCAGGGGAGGGGCAGAGAAAGAGGGAGACACAGAATCCAAAGCAGGCTCCAGGCTCTGAGCTGTCAGTACAGAACCAGATGTGGGGCCTGAACTCACAAACCGTGAGATCATGACCTGAGCCGAAGTTGGGCGCTTAACCGACTGAGTCACCCAGGCGCCCCTTTCAATTCTCAATTTGCCTAAACCCGTATTTTATCCTAAAAGTTCAGTTTGCAATTTAAACTCAGTTTTCCTCAGAAAATCTTGGGTTCCTTATCCTCAAATTCCTTAAATGATTTTATGGAGCTTGACTCTTAGAGTAGATTTTTAAAAATCTGTTTTTCATGTTACTTGAAGGAGGGATTCTTTAGTTTTAATTCAGTCATGTCTTTCATGGCCCAGGTTATATCTCCATCCCAAATATAAAATGTCTTCCAGTCGAGATACTGTCCCTAATAATAGCTGTTAAGAATTCTGAGTTGTGATTTCTACATTGGCACTGTAATGAGAGAAGGGCCACTTGTAAGTGGAAAAGCCAGGCTCACCCTTTCAATGGTGTGGGCTCCCGCGGTCCCAGGTAATACCTTTCTGAAGCTCCCCCTCTTGAGCTAAAACCCCAGAAAAGGCACCTGAAGTGTCCCAACTCCTAGAGTAGAAACTACTTAGAGAGGAGTTGTATTACTTAATGGTACAGTGAATAAATAGTAGTGACTATAATCTTCAAGAAGCAGGTATGTGCAACATTGGTGATTAGAGGTTGTTAAGTGACTACGTGACACCAGATGGAGATGTGTACTCGCTCCTGTTCCCCTCTCTTTTTTTCAGGCCGTAAGTCCTCTCCAACTAAAGTGTTATGAATGGATGCTAAGTAAAAAAATCATTGATCCTGTGCATGAAGATCTATAAGAAAAGCTTACATTTTATTATCCTAGCATTTCAAATATTTTTTTTTTTTTTTACACATACGGATTTGTTTGGAAATATTTTTAACAAGTGATACTCATGCTGTCCTTTGGCGAGCTCCCAAAAATATCTTCCTTTTACTTTAGCAGACACTGCCATTCTCAGACACACGTACTAAAGAGCTCCATAAAATTCGCTACGGGAGTACAAAATCCCGTGTTTTTAGGTTTTCTTCAAAGATCGTATTTGTGAGAAACTTTCTCTTCCACTCAGCTTACTGTTTCTGCTTTCTCAAGCATGTTTTCCCACACAGGGAAGCGGAAGCACAGTCAGAGCATCTTTTAAAAAATTCTGTTTTCTCTTCAATTACCGAAGGAACTCCTAGCAACCTTGAAGTTGATTTTTCATTATGTAGTAACAAGCCTTATTCAAAAGGTATTAGCAAAGGTATCAGCAGGCATGGCAAATGGAAACTTGCGAATACTATATTAGGTTGGTCAAGATTTCTAAACGATGTATGTTTCCCAAATGATGATCGCCAACATCTTTTGAGTGCTATAATGTGCCAGTGATGTTCTTACCTCAGTTAATACTCCTGATATACTGTGTAGGAAACGTTTTGGAGAAGTGGAAACTGAGGCATAGAAACTGAGGCCTCTTCAAAACAGGCCACTGCAATAGTTAATGGGTTTTTTTTGTTTTTGTGTTTTTAAAGCCTAATTTTTGTTATTTTTTTGTTTATTTTTGAGAGAGAGAGGAGAGTGAACCCACGAGCAGGGGAGGGGCAGAGAGAGAGGGAAACACAGAATCTGAAGCAGGCTTCAGGCTCCGAGCTGTCAGTACAGAGCCCGACGCGGGGCTCGAACTCATCAACTGTGAGATCATTACCTGAGCCGAAGTGGGACACTCAACCAGCCGAGCCCCCCGGGCGCCTCTAGTGGTTTCAAACAACAGTGATTATCTTTCATGGTTGCAGGGGGTGAGGAATTCAGGAGGGGCGGGCTGTGCAGTTCCCACTGTAAGGCCGTCGTGGTCCCACAGTAACTGGAGTTAGAACGGCAGCGAATGGAACAGGATTCTGAAGTGGCCCGGGCCCAGCCGGGAATCTGTGCTCATTGAGTCTCGGCCTTCCCAGTGGTCTGCAGGCCACGGACGGTTTGCAGGACCGCGCGGAGCTCCAGCGCGTGTGCCCTAGGAAACCGCATCGCCTTTTGTGACCTCACCTTGGATACCACACGACATCACTTCCACTGCGGCCACCGGCCCACCGGGTTCAAGAGGAGGGAAGATAAACTCCACCTCTGGAGGGGGAAACGTGGGGGACAGGAGATTCTGCAGCCATCTTTGGAACCCACCTTCTGTCGTTCCCAGTGACATCCACCGCAAGCAGCCAAGGGCAGGGATTCAAGTCCAGGCGCCCCACACGCCCACTGTCCTGAGGCTGCTGGTGCCGAGTCCTAAATACTGAGTGTTTGGATGAGTGCGTTTTTGATGACCGAGGCGTCGTGCATTCTGTGAGCGAAGACCTGTGTTCTGAATTCTTAAGTCTCCGGCAATAAAGCTGCTGCCCTTAATCGCACGTTCAATTCCAAGTGTTTCCTGAACACCTACCGTGGGCCAGTTTCCGTGCCGCTGCCAAAGCCATAAAGGACCCCCTCCTCCTGAAGAGCAACAGGGGAAAATGTCATGCACACAAATTCCACTACGAGGTGAAAAATGCAGAAGTGGGGAGGAGACTGGGAAACTACTGGGATGGCTGCCATTTGTTTTAAAATGCTCCCGGGGGTGGGGGGGGGGGGGAAGAAAATTAAAAGAAACTGGTCTGAAAGGAATGGATAAGATTTTGAAAAGTTCTGATAATTGTTAACGGTGGGCCAAAGGGTGCCTGGGGGTTCATCTCACTCTATTTTGGGATGTGTCTGAAAATATCCACGATTAAGGAAAGAATAAAAATACAAGGTAGAAGGGAGCCACAGTGGAGGTAAGCACAGGGCAGGAATGAGGAAGCTTCGGTGAGGCAAGGGCTTCCTCCAGGAGCAACATCAGCTTTGTTTTCATATTTGCAAGAAAATCATTGTGTCTTTCTTGTATGGGAATGCATTTCCATTACCCTTGTACAGATAATGTGCGAGTGGGTTTGGGAGGACATATAAAACTTTGTAAAATCGACAAAATCCATAGAGAGCCTTCCAGGGGATGAAGGATGTGCTGGCTGGCACCCATTCCTGCCAGCATGATGGTGTGCCAGGTGCTTTTAGCATAGACTTGTTGGCTATCAGGTAAGTTAGTGCTGTTTTCCTATCCAGGGGGTTCATAGTCAGTGATAAGAGAAAGAAGGGCCACGAAACTCACTTAAAACTGAAAGAATGAAGCTTTGTCACCGTCACCACCACTGCTACTGGAGAGCGGGGCTTTTTCTGTTGAAATGCAAGGATTTGGGGATGACGCTGGTCTTTTTTGGCTTTGTCACGCTCATCAGATTGAAGACATGTAGTTTGAGAAATGTTTGCTCTTGGATGATCATCAACAACCGTTGTCTCCGCAAAGGACTGAATCTGAAATGCCAAATTTAACTGGAAGAAATAAACAGCTCTATGTTCAAGATGAAATACGGAATTATTTAAAGACAAGACAGGAGGAGCTCTGTGATAGCTCGTCTATCAGAGGTGTTGATGACAAGCAGGTACTCAGACCACATGGACACTATTTTCTCCACTTCTGATGGCTATCCCTGTATTTCCTTTTTTTTTTTTTATCGTAAGAATTTCCAAACATACACGAAAGTAGACACTGTAACACACTTCCATGCTTGTGCTCATCTTCAGCAGCTATCAGTACTTTGCCATGTACTATTTAGCCTCAGCCTCTTAATTTCACTCGTAAAAGGCCTTTTAAAAATAAAACCACAATGCATCATTACTCTAAAAAATTACCAATAATTCCCTGAGATTGTCTAATACACAATGTGTATTCGGTTTTCCCTGATTGACCAAGTAGTCTTTTTATAGCTGGTTTGGATCCTAACAAGGATTGATCGAGTAGTCTTTCTATAGTTTCACCAGTATCCTAACAAGGTCTTCCATTATATTACGTTTCTTAAGTCTTGGGATTTTTTTGTTTTGTTTTTGTTCAGTGTCATATAACATAGAACAGCACCCCCTTTTTATCCCTTACGTCAAAGGGAGGTGTTGAAGAAATGGGGTCGGTTGGCTTAGAAAATATTTCACCTTTTGGTGTTGGCTGATTGCTTCCCCAGGGTGTCATTTAACCTGTTGCTCTATCTCCTGTATTTCCTGTGGTCTGAGGGTTAGAGTCCAAAGCTTGCCTGAGTCCCTTCCTGCCTTGCTTCCCACCCCCCTCCCTTTTTTTGTAAGAATATCTCAGATGATATGCTGCACATCCTATTGCCACCATGTCTGGTTGCCTCACTTTTGGTGATGCTGAGATTGATCAGTGGGCTTAGAGGATGACAGCCTCAAACTTTGAGTACACGCTGTCAGCAAAACATCCATCAATGGCAATTATCTGAACCAGAAGTTGCAGGAGGAAAATTTTAAATGCTATCCTACATTTTATTCCTACTGGCTGGAATTATTCTGTATTTTTTCCCCACATCGACTAAGTCTTTTTAATTACCCTAAAACGTAAGAGAGAATTTTTAATAACTTAATTCTCTCTTTATAATATTCAGAGTGGTAAGTTGGTGCCTTCACAGAATCTCTAATGTTATGCAAGAGCTTTGGTTTTTGTTTTGGTTTGCCCTCCTCCTTTTGGCCCTATTCTTATGAAGTAATCATGTAGATGAAAAGCTGGAGGACCTGGAGGACCGGAATGTCAGGCTGGTGTGATGGCTTTATGACATTTTTGGTAGCAGCTTTCACCTTCTTTAAAAGAGACCCAGCACCCTCCATCCGGCTTCATCGACTCAGAGGGATATTTGTGCCTATGTTCACCCGTGCAATGCTTCTGCTTTGAAAAATAAAGCTTGCAAGGAATCTTCAGCCGTACGGATAAGATCAACGAGATCACTTCTTCAAACTGATACTGATATCAGACTTTCACTCCTGTGAACCTTTTTCAACTATGCACTTAAAATCAGTATTATATGATGTTCTCAATTATTACCTTGGGAAAGCACATGAGCTTGACACAGAAGCAAAATGAAATTGTTTAATGAATGTATTTCATACTAATTGTTTAAAGATGTAATCATTACGTGATGGATCTTTTACCACACACACCCCCACACATGCATGCATACACCATTAGAAACCTGCCAAAAAAATTATTCAGGACACGTTAGAGACAGGCAGCCTTTCTTTATTCAAGGGGGGCTCCTACAATGGGGTTGTGTAGGGGAGAGAGGTTGGACTCAATTCTAAAAAGGACAAATGGGGATGTACAGGCAAGGCATAGGGTGGGGGGTCAGTGGATGGAAAATCACCAAGAAGGGGATGGGGGATTCTTGCTAGACCAACTCAACAGAATTTTTTTTTAAGTTTATTGATTTTGAGAGAGACAGAGCATGAGCAGGGGAGGAGCAGACAGAGACGGAGAGAGAATCCTAAGCAGACTGCACTGTCACACGTGGGGCACGAACTCACTCACCTACTGTGAGATCATGACTTGAGTTGAAACCGAGTGGGACCCTTAACCGATTGAGCCACCCAGACGCCCCGTCCACAGAATTTTTGCTGAAGGCAGCCCAGGGGGATCAGATACTAAGGCTGGGGGTCGGGGATCCCCCCAAACTGATTTAGCAGGATTCTTGCTCAAACAGGATTCTCCAAAGTCAGAGAGAAGCCCAAGGGCAGGCCAAGTCGGTGCACACAGGAGCCTGAAGAAAGTGTGGTCCGAGGACACTCTTGTCCATGCACACTTGCTTACAACCACTTCCCACAAAATTGTAATTTCAGGTCAATAACCACCACCACCACCCCCACCCCCCACCCCGTCAAGTAGTGGAGTGTTTACTGTTCTTAAAGTTCGAGCGCGCTGGGAGAGCAGAACTTTTCTTCTCAAGCGTTGCTTTCCCTGCCTCGTGGAAAATTAAACCAGGGTCGCCCCTTCCGAGAGAGCTTTGCTGGGTAAAGCTCATGCGTCAATAATCCAGTGGCTGGTGGGACAACTGCCTCCAAGTTCCGCGGAGCATAAAGAAACTTCCAAAGTGGTCAGACAGGCTGGGTGACTTCAGGACAATGAACCTTTCTGTTCTAACAGACCGGCTGTGGCCAATAGAGGTTTCCACGCGCTTAGCGGACGTGAGCAGCCGACTCGCTGCAGGTGGAGGGCGTCCCAGCGCCGCGCATGCAGTCGCTCTGGTCTCGGGGTTCAGCGACCCCCCTCCCGCCCCGCCGCGCACGCGCACGTGTCCCCGCCGCGCACGCGCCCATGCCCGCCGCGCACGCGCGGCCCAGGTGTGGCCCTCGCAGCCCCGGGCTGCCGCGACACTCGCGTTCCCGCCGCCGGTGCACGCCTGCCTCTGTCTGAGAGACGGCGCAGCCACTGCCAACGAGCTGCACCGCCGCAGTTCCCGGAGAGGCCCCCGCTGCGTTTCCGAAGCATAACGCAAAATGCCTTCTGGGGACTTTGCAAAGCCCACCTAGGAGGTGAAGCCGTGTTAAGTCGACCTTTCCTCTCCGGGAGCAGCACGGTCCGGAAAGAGAGAGGACACGTCTGAGTTATACCACCCCCACCCCTACAATCCGCCCCGGGTGCTAATCCCGCCCCTCACCGCACGCCCCCTCACCACACCTGTGTCAGAAGCCCAACTGAAGAAAAGTGAGAGCACAGCGTCCAGTATCTGAAAGGGAGGCCAGGGCGGGAGAGCCGCAAGCCGGTTGCAAGGCCTCCTGGCAGACGCAGGGCGGTGCTTCTGGGATTTGCGCTTCCAGAAGGGAGAGCGTCTGCGAGGCTGGTGCCCGGCGGTGTTACCCCCCCCCCCCCCGGCTCCCCGGGCCTCCTTCCTCCCTGTCCTGTCTGTCGGGTTTGGCAGATCTGGGCGCCCACCCCAGCGCTGCCCGAGCCTGGACGGACGAATCCTTCTTTGTGACAAGGGTCCTCCTCCCTGGTGAAACCACCTGTCGTCCGGATATATCGATCTGGTCGTAGAGAAAACAGCACGTGCAATACGATCCTGTCTGAGAGGACAAAACCAACACCGCCCACACATACCCAGGGGGTTCCAAACGACCGGAAGTATACACATCAAACTATAGTTTGAAGTTACTGGATTATAGGTGATTTTAATTGTCTTTATTTTATCATTCTGTTGTGTTTTCAGGAGATGTGTTTTTTTTCTAACAAGAATAACTGATAAATGTTATTTTTAAAAGGAAAGTATCCCAGCCACCAGAGGGAAGAGAGTCAGTGGCCGGATCCTGGCGCGACCTTGCTCCTTTGTGACCCATGGCAGTCACCCTGGAGGTAAGGTGTGCGAAGGCTGAGTAATATTCTAGGATGAGGATGTGATTACGCAGTTTATATCCCCACTCACAGCTCTCTCTTCCTATTTGAGAAAGTCTCCCAGGAGTAGTAGGTGGATCTTTGGCCATTTGATTTTGGGAGAAGGTGAAAGGTTCTACATGTCTAAATGTAACGCTGCAATTCCCTTTGGGTGAAAGAATTGTTAGGTGTCCGAGACGAGGAACATTCTACTCAACTCGGAGGCACAGACATGTCTGCTTGTGAGCTGTGACTACAGACACCCCCCTGAGAAGCATCCTGCCCGGAGGCACAGGCCTGGCTAGAGGGGCCCCGTGGGGAAGAGCATGAAGGGAGGGAGACTAGCAAGGTAAAGACAAAAAGATACATTTTGGAGGGGTCATTATTTCCTTCTTCAAGGCTAAGCCTGGAATGTTCACTCACACATTCCAGTGGCCAGAGGAAGTAAGGAAATGCCATCTCCCTGGGTGCCCAGGAAGTAGAAATGGTGTGATAGAGCATCGTCTCTGCCACAGGGACCCTTCAAGGCTCAGCTGCACCTCGCCCTCCTCCACAGCCTTCACGGTCCTTCCATCGCCCTCCAGAGCCCTCTAGCATTTCCTATACATATTGTGCATCTTGTGACCTTGTAAAGGATGCATTCTGCCTCCCGACTGGACAGAAGCTCTTTGTTTTTCACCTCTTTCTTCTCCAGTGCCTAGTATGGGGCTCCAGAGGGAGTTGGATGCAGCCATAAATGGCCAGGAGGTGACTTAGATGCTCAGAAGTGTCACCTGTGCTGTCTTTGTACATTACTAAGAACAATTATGCAGATGAAATACCAAAGTTAACAACCAATTGCTTGTTACTCAAGTTACTGAACTGGATACAGAGGAGAAAGAGAATCCAAAACTGAGGCCAGCTGCCTTATTGATTTGGTCAGGAGGGAGAAAGTTCTCTCCACCAGCACACCCTGGAAGTCTAGCTCCCTGCCTTCAGGAACTTCATCCCACAAAGTGATAGGTCAACACCTATGACTTTTTGAAGTTGAAGAACGATTTATTTACTGATCAGACAATTTTTTTAATGTATATTTCCTGCTAAGAATGCAATTAAGGCAGCTAATCTTTGTAGAAATTGCTGATTCCTTTTCTGAAGACAAGATATGTAAAGATGAGTTCAGAACATTTTGTCATACCAGCAATCAGGGAATAACCAAATATTGCTAGAGTCATGCCAAAATGACCTTGGGGCCAACCAGAAGAGGCTCCCAATGGATCTATACATTCACAATGGCACTCAAATAAAAGAAACAAACATATAGGCCATGTTGGAAGATGTTAAAGAACCACCTTATTTTGTTTTTTGTTTTTTTAAGTTTATTTGTTGAGACAGAGGGTGGGGAGGGGCAGAGAGAGAGAGAGAGAGAGAGAGAGAGGGAGAATCCCAAGCAGGCTCCACGTTAACACTAACGTGGGGCTCAATCCCACAAAATGTGAGATCATGACCTGAGCTGAAACCCAAGAGCAGACGCTTAACTGACTGAGCCACCAGGTGCCCTGAGAACCATCTTATGTTGAAAACTGACCAAAAAAAATTTAAGTGTTTGTTTTGCCATGCCTAAAAGAATTGTGCGTTAGGGTAACCACATAGTTGATAGAATAATTTTTCCTATGGGAGCATTCCAGCTAGTAATGACTCTTGGTAATGATTATCAATAGCTTGTGACATCTCAAAAAAGAGAAATAACTTGACACTATATGCCTCCTGATGGAAATACACAGTTCACTGAAGTAATTTTGCCCAAAACTTGATTCTGATTCTGATAGTGCTTCTAGATGTAACTACCAATTTTCGGAAAATATGGTGAAGTATTAAGTGACACTATAAGCAGCAAAATCCACACTACAGGTAGTTTGGGGGGGCAACAGCTCCTCCAACAAATAGAATTTAAAGAACAGAGCAAGTGGTAGGGAAAGAAGGGACTTACACACTGAAAGATACTTGAGAAACCTCAACTGCAGTGTAGGAACCTATAAAAATGCATGTTTGAAGCAATTAGCAAAAGATGAACACTGAAGGCTAATTAGATAACGTAAAAGGAGATGTCAGCTATTTTAGACACGACAGTGACACTGTGGGTGAAATAAAATGATATGTAGATAAAATAAAATCATTTGCTTCAAAATAATCTGAGGTTCTTGGTTAGTGGTAAGTGAAATGAGATTGGCTTTGAACTAATCACTGAAGTTGGACGATGGGCATCTAGGCACTTCAGTGTGTATTTTGATTTTTTTAATAAAATATTTTTAATATAAAAAGACAGCTAGATTCTTAGTGATTTCTTTTTTTTTTTAATTTTTTAACGTTTATTCATTTTTTGAGAGAGAGAGAGAGAGAGTGAATGAGAGACAGAGCACGAGCAGGGGAGGGGCAGAGAGAGAGGGAGGCACAGAATCCGAAGCAGGCTCCAGGCTATGAGCTGTCGGCACAGAGTCCAACACGGGGCCCGAACCCATGAACCATGAGATCATGACCCGAGCCGAAGTCAGATGCTTAACCGACGGAGCCACCCAGGCTCCCCCCGTTTTTTCATTTTGCTACCTGTTGTCTCTGGGGGAAAAAGTGCCTCATTGAAAGAGATTGTTTTATTCCCCCTCATTGTGCTCTACCCTGTGTGAATATGGTGGGTCAACACTGGTCACAACACTGTAGGAGCACCTGGGTGGCTCAGTCGGTTAAGTGTCTCACTCTTGATTTCAGCTCAGGTCATGATCTCACTGTCATGAGATAGAGCTCTGCATCAGGCTCTGATGGGGCGTGGAGCCTGCTTGGGATTCTCTCTCTCCCTCTCCCTCTGCCTCTCCCCCACCTCAAAAACCAAACCAAAACAAAACAGAACACTATAGAGTGTGCTACCTAGAAGGAATTTAACCTAATGCCATGAATTGGTCAGGATTTGACTTGCCTTTTTCTATTGTCACAAGATTTGGCAGAGATCCTGGACCTTAAGAGAATTTAATGTTTAAGGGCACATTCTTGATTCAGCCAATGCTAAGAAAAGCTGTTTGGCCAATTACTAGCGGGTCCCGTCTTTTGCACAACCATTTACTGGATTCCGTTCAATCCAAGGGGCGTGGCAGCGATGAATGTCTCTGAACTGTGTGTAAGAGGGAGGATCTCCCTTTCTGTTTCGGTTCTCTGCGACTAACAGCAGTCTTGTCATTCATTTGTGTCTCAGTCCGGTGCAAATCCCATGGGGACAGGCAGGAACTTGGTGGAGCAAGCTGGTAGGAGAATCACAAGAAACAAGTGCTCTTTGCCTAAAGGGCAGCTTCCCTGGAAGTTGACATGGTACTGTATCTACTCAGGTGTTCCTTACCACCCCTTGGAAGACAACGGAGAAGAAACCTGCTGGATATTTCTGGTCATCTCAGCCTAGAGTCCTAACTGCCTGTGACTGGAGATTGTGAATATTTTTATTGCACTCTGAGTTGCTCATTCATCCATTCAACAGATATTTACTGAACACTAACTATGTGTCAGGGGGCTCCTTTAGGCCAGTTCAGGTACATCGGTGAATGAAATATACCAAGATTCCTGCCCTCATGGGTCTTAATAGGAGTGCAGATAATAAACTATAAACGTCATCAATAAGTAAATTATAAAGTGTTTTAGAAGATGATAAATGCTCTAGAAAAAGAAAAAAGCAGAGTAAGTGATTGAGGAGCTAGGGTGGGGCTTTAGTTTTAAATAGGAAGTTATAGAGGGCCTCACTGAGAAAGGAACATTTAAGCAGACTTGAGGTAGAAGAGGAGGTTGGAATTGAGCTAGTTGGAGAGACAGTGTTCCAGGCACAGAGAAGAGAAGAGAAGAGAAGAGAAGAGAAGAGAAGAGAAGAGAAGAGAAGAGAAGAGAAGAGAAGAGAAGAGAGAAGAGAAGAAAAGAGAAGAGAAAAGAGAAGAGGAGAAGGGGAGGGGAGGGGAGGGGAAGGGAGGGGAGGGGAGGGAAGAGCTAATTCCAATATTCTGCAGCAGGAGCCCACTAAACGTTCAAAAACAAAGTCAAAATAGCGTGGGGAGCAGGGCAAACAAGGGCTTGAGTAGTAGGAGATGAGACTAGGAGTAGGAGATGTCTGATCTCGTAGAACCTTCCAGGTCATTGCACGGACTTGGCTTTTCCTCTGAACGAGACAGGAACCACTGGGGAGATGGAGCAAAAGAGTGACAAGATCTGAGAGCTTCTGCAGGATTGTTCTGGCTGCTGTGTTGATTCTAGACCATTGGGATGTGAAGATAAGACTAAGAAGCAGATGTTGCAATGGTCCCAGTGGCTGGAGAGAGTAGTAGCAATGGAACTGGCGAGAGGGGATCAGATTCTGGCTAGAATTGAAGTGACTTGCCCAAGATCACATGGCTAGTTGGCAGAGCCGGGTGAGAACCCATTTTCCCCAAATTACAGTCTCATGCTTACTCACTACCCCTCCCCTAGATCCTCTTGGTCTTATTGCTGTGTAGGGATGCAGGTTTCTGCATGTGATTGTTAGTTGTCTTGGAACTATCGATGCATATTCGTGTGTATCTAGCTGCCTATTCGCAGCACTATTCCCTCAGAAATGTTTTGGGTCAAGAAGGTAGTATATCAGATGTCTGCTCGTTGCCAGCTACTGACATTGTGTCAGGTTTCTAGATAATTGTTACAAAATTTCTGGGGCAAATTCTGCCTTTCAAAGGAATGCCTCGGAATGCGATACCACTATGCTAACTGGAAGCCCCATGTGGATTCCATGTGGAGAGATTCTGCCCTTCTCTCCCCGGGGAGAATTCTCATAGCAGGCACTCTGCTGTATCTTGACTTTTAGATTGTAACAGGCAGATCTGGATTCAGATTTCTGACCTAAGGGATGATGCCAAGGGACCTGAAGACATTCAAAGTTTTAACTAAATAGGACGTAGTAGCTTCGGCCTTGCCACACCTTCCTAAATGGGCCTTCCAGCAGGACCACTAGCATGTAAGTGACAGAAAGGCATGTTTGATTCACTGCTCTGTCTCCGGCTCCTAGAACCATCCTTGACACATTAGAAGGGACTGGTGAATATTTATTGCATATATATAGGTAAACTATAGACTTACTCTTTGGAAATGTTTATCTCCCAGTACTTCAGATTTCTTTTTCCTGTTCTTTTTTATTTTCTTGACCTTTCTTCCTCCCCTTCTCCTCTTCCTCCTCCTCCTCCTTCTTTCTGACTTTTATACCTATACTTGAGAATGCCTCCCTCCCCCCGACCCCTGCCCTTTTATCATTTGCCTGCTATCATTCTAGTCATTCATTCAAAAATTGGCCCGTCTGAATGACAACTGAAATCACAAGCCACAACCATGTGATTCCTGGAAGCTTCCCAGTCCCAACACAACAACGTCTTGAAGCATTTAAGAGGAGAAACCAGAACCCAAACGATTCCAGCTGTGCCCTTCATTTTCATTTCCAGCTCCATAGAAATTTGGTATTGACTGGAACATAGGGTAATGTGCATTAGTGATGCCAATGGTTTTTGTCAACACATGAGAATGAAAAGTCTTATCAGACACCGTAGGCAGATGGGCCTGTGAAATTTGTGTAATTCAGCCAACACAGGCCGACTGACCCTGTTTCCCTTTGCAGCAATCCTTTTGCCTCTCACCAAGTTGTGTTTCTATGTCCCGTGTCCCGTGGAGTGAAAACTCCAGACAGTGTTTTCTAACTCAAGTTGAGTGATCAAGGGATGCCGGGGTGGCTCAGTTGCCTAGGTGACCAACTCTTGATTTCGATTCAGGTCATGATCTCACGGTTTCGTGAGTTCAAGCCCCGCATCGCGCTCTGCGTGCTGACCTTGCACAAGTGCTTGGGATTCTGTCTCTCCCTCTTTCTCTACCCCTCCCCCACTCAAGTTCTGTCTCTCTCAAAATAAAGAAGTAATTTTTTTTAAATGTTTATTTTTGACAGAGATAGAGAGACAGAGCATGAGTGAGGGAGAGGGGCAGAGAGTGAGGGAGACACAGAATCCGGAGAGGGGCAGAGAGAGAGGGAGACACAGAATATGAAGCAGGCTCCAGGCTCTGAGCTGTCAGCTCAGAGCCCTATGCGGGGCTTGAACTCACAGACCACAAGATCATGACCTGAGCCGAAGTCGGCCGCTCAACTGACTGAGCCACCCAGGCGTCCCAAGAAGTAATTTTTAAAATCAAGTGATCCGGGGACGCCTGGGTGGCTCAGTCAGTTGGGCGTCCAATTTCGGCTCAGGTCATGATCTAACAGTTCATAGGTTTGAGCCCCACGTCGGGCTCTGTGCTGACAGCTCAGAGCCTGGAGCCTGTTTCGGATTCTGTGTCTCCCTCTCTCTCTGCCCCTCCCTTGTTTACGCTCTGTCTCTATCTCAAGGATAAATAAACATTAAAAAAAATTGTTTTAAGTAAAAAAAAAATCAAGTGATCCACATTGAAGTGTACATACATTTGCTAAAAATACCAGGGTTGACTTAGTAGGTTGTCAAAATCCAGGATAACATTCAAATCTCTGACCTCTCCTGGACTAAATGTTCAAACACTTGAGTGAATTGCTTCATTAGTCGTCCTCACACTGAAACAACTTCTCTCTCCAGCTTCTCCATTTCTATCAGTTGTATTGCACTCTTGTGGGCTCCCAAGCTCCAAACTGGGAAGAAGGGAAGTGGTGTCTCCTCCATATTGTAACTCAGGAATACCAGAACGTTGTTTTCTCTTTTCCTCGTCCTCTCCATTCAGATTCTTCCTGGTTCGCTGATGCCTGAAATTTCACAATTTACTGTTTTGGCTTAAATCCAGGAGGAGGAAAAAGATGTAAATTTCTTCTTTTCTAGCGCTGACTGTGTGTCAGATACAATCTTATTTATTCTCCATATCAATCATATGCTTTAGACCCTTTTATAAATGAGGGAAGTTAAGTGATTTTTTTCAGGGTCACAAAGCAGGTAAATAGAAGAGATTATAATTGAACCCAAGTTGGGTTGACTCTAGAATCTGATTTATCTACTACTCCAGGGTAATATTTCTGTGAGCCTAGCACTGTATTAAATATTTGTCTTATTAGATATATATATTCTGAAAGTAAACAATTTTATCAGTGTAGTTCCTGATGAAGGTGTCCCACCCATACCTCCTTACAGTTTATGATGGTAGTGCACGCTGTGGGATTTCTGATGCCTGAGGTCTTTCTTTGGCTACAGAGCCTGTCTCCTCAGAAATGTTAGTATAGCAGACTAAAAGTACATAATCAACCCCTCACCCCAACCCCACCAATCCTCAGTCGGTGACTGATGGAAATGGTGTACTAAGATCAAAGTTCCCTTGCCCCTAAGGTGGGCTAACCCTCCACTGAGTCCCAGAACTTTCCACTGGCCTTAAGCTCCAGTTGTCCACAAAGAGATGTGCTTCGTAATACACCTTTTATTGGCTGCCATTCTTTTCGTTTCTCAGTTCCCAAGTTACCCACAGATGTTCCTGGGATCCTTTCCAAAATAAACAACTCACACTTGAATACTTTTCTCAGGATTCTCAGGGTCTGCTTCTTTGGAATCCAAACTAAGGCAATCAGTAACTGTCCTTTTTTTTTTTTTTTTTTTTTTTTTTTTTTTTTTTTTGAGTTTATTTATTTATTTTTGAGAGAGAGAGAGTGAGGGGGCATGCACATGGGGCAGAGAAAGAGGGAGATGGAGAATCTCAAGCAGGCTCTGCACTGTGAGCACACAGCCCAACATGTGGCTTGAACTTTCAAATCATGAGATCATGACCTGAGGCAAAATCAAGAGTTGGACACATAACTGAGTCACCCAGGGCACCCCACAACTGTCCTACATATAGCTTTTCATGAGAAGAAGAATCAGCAGACTTTAAGATCATCAAACATTAGAAGGAAAAGAAGAACCTGTCAGCTCTCATTTGTTCCCAAAATAGTCTTTACTAAGTCAGCTGTTTATTCGTTATCTCATCAGCTCCAGCCAGGGAGATGAAGGCATGTATTTGTCTACGAACAAATATCATTCCAGGTCTAGGGAACAGGGATAAAGCAGGGCACTAAGTGCACTAAAATGCCCTACCCTTCTGGTGGTTATATTCTAGTGCCTGCAAGGAGATTTTGAAAAAGAGCCAAATAGATCTCCTGGAATTAAATAATACATTTCTGATATAAAACATTGATTTGATACACTTAACAGCGGAAGAAAGAATCAGTGAATTTAAAGACAGATGGATAGAAATCATTCGAGCTGAAGCAAATAGAATAAAAAGACTTAAAAAACATAAACAGAGCCTCAATGATCATGGGATAATATCTAACATGGGGTCCTAGAAGAAGAGGAGAGAGAGAAAATATGGCAGAACAGTTATGTGAAAAACAATAATGGCCCAAAACTTCCAAATTTGATTAAAAAGTATTTCAACCTATAGACCCGAGAAGCTCAGCATATCCCAAGCAGGATAAATTCAAAGAAAACTATCATTGGGTAAATCATCAACAAACTGCTAAAAACCAAAAGATAAGCAGCCAAAGAAAAAAAGCACTTCACATCTAGAAGAACAATGATCAGAAACAGTGGAGGGAGAAGACAATGGAAAAACATCTTTATAGTGTTTAAGGGAGAAAAAGATTGCCAACTTAGAATTTCATGTCCAGTAAAAATATCCTAATCATCCAAAATGAAGCTGAGTGAATTATCTGGATAATTTACTCTGTGAAAACAACGGATTTGGTTGACTTAAGCTCCAAAGTGCATCATATGTGCAGTAGAGCATGATTCTGGAACCAATATGCCTGAGTCCAACTTTTTTTTTTAATTTTTAAAAAATGTTTATTTACTGTAGAGAGAGAGAGAGAGAGAGGTATAGAGTGCAAGCAGGGGAGGAGCAGAGAGAGAGGGAGACACAGAATCCAAAGCAGGCTCCAGGCTCTGAGCTGTCAGCACAGAGCCCGACGCAGGGCTTGAACTCAGGGACTGTGAGTTCATGACCTGAGCCAAAGTCGGACGCTTTACCAACTGAGCCACCCGGGTACCCCGTCCAACTTCTTATTGCAACATTCACTAGCTTTCTTCACAACATTCAAACCACCTCCGAGGGTCATTGTAAAGATTAGATGAGTGGACCCATGCAAAATGCTTAGCACGGTGTCTGCAAAATGGTAATCGCTCAACAAACCGCATGTATTGATTTCAACAGCAACTGTCTAAATGGACTGAATGAACCAGGCAGAACAGGACCTTGAAGGAGTTACCCAGGGCTGCCAAAACTAAGTACCACAAACTAGGTGGCTTTGAACAACAGAAGTCTCACAGCTCTGGAGACTAGAACTCAGCAATTCAGGGGCTGGCAGAGCCATTCTCTTTCTGAAAGCTCTAGGGGAGGATCCTTCCTTGCCCCTTCCAGCTCCTGGCGTCTGTTGGCACTTCTCGGTGCTCCTTGGCTCGTGGCATTATTGCAGTCTCAGCCTTTGTTGTCACATGGCCCTCTTCCCTCGTGTGTGTATTCCAAGTTCTCTGTTTTTCTGAGGATAGCAGTCGTTGGATTAGGGCCCACCCAAATCCAATGGGACCTCATGTTAGCTTGATTACATCTGCAAATACACTCTTTCAAAATAAAGTCATAGTTACAGATTCTGGGTGGACAAGAATATTGGGGAGACACTATTCAACCCAGGATAGACCTCAACTGTCCACATCTCTTGACAACTTTATGTAGATAGGCAAGTTTCTATTTTTCTTCATCCCCTTCGGACAAAATATTTTCAAACTCCCTTGCTTACTTTTCCACATTTTAAGATCAGATGTACTGATTGCAATTGTGCCTTTTTTTTTTTTTTTTTTTTTTTTTGGTAGATTTAGGCCATCAAATGTGTGTCACAGGGTCTGTGATGAGGTTTGAAGTCTGCTGTGCTCTCTGGTAGTTGGGTTGGCACTAGAGGGTTTATCTCTTTTCTTTCCCTTTATTTGTTATTACCTGTCACTTCTTGCTGTTGTTAGCGTTTGTGTGTGGGTAAATAAAGCCTCTGTCGTTTCTAATTTCTGTGAGTTAGAAAGCCAGAACTCCCAAGTTTGCTGTAACTGTAGAATTTAGCCTTAAGCAGTCTCAATAACAGGCTGAGGGGCTTCCCTTGAACAGGATAGATTATATTGAATGCAAGTGTTGTTTGCAGCACTCCCAAAAATAAGCCAGGAATCTAAAGGTTTACTAACTTGGAACTTGTTGAGAAAGCTTGAAATCAATGAGACAATATTACAGCCCATTTAGACAGGAATATAAACAGTTGTAGGTATTGATATTGCTCGCCTATTCCTTGTAATTAGGGTCAGCTGATAACATTTTGTCCTCACAGCTAAGGGCAGAGACCCTGTCCCAGCCATCCAGGGCACCTGCCCTCTTTGCATTGCCCTTGTGCCTGGCTCTTCTTTTCTGTGTTGAGTTGCCCCCCCCCCCTTTTTTAATGCTTGTATCAGTAACCATGGCTCAGTGCACTTGTTCAAAGCAGTCTTGAAGCAGACAAGTTTCATTAATGGATTTCTTTAGAAAACTTTGCTTCCCTCCAAAATACTCTACAAAATGCGGGCTGCCTGCTTTGTGGTTTAGTAGGAATGGCTGCACGGTTCTCTGTCTGTTGGTCTGACTGATTGTCCCTCTGTCTCTACCCCAAGCATTGTTTTCCAATGCCTATGATCTCTACTCCATCACAAGCCCTTGTCTGCTTTCCTGGTTCCCCCTTATGCATTTGTTGTATAGTTGGGTTGTAGATGAGTGGGGTGTTACTGTATTTATTCAGTCTGATAATGTGTAGAGGCTCAAGTGATGATGGAATGCACAGTTCTTGTATCACTGGGCCTTGGATTCCCAAGTCCATTAACCTCTGGCCCCTTTCTGCGAGGATTCAACAAAGAAGTCAGAAGTTTAACTCCCGGGTAGGAGAAAATTGACTGCGTAAATGCAGATTCTTCTAAGCATTAAAACGAAGGCTCAAATACTGACCCCATTGTGTCTTGCAGTAATCTCTTCTGAGAAGAGAATCAGCAGACTGTTTTCATTGAGCGTATTTTTAGACACTCTGCATTAAATCCAATTTTGCAGGTATAGGCCTGGCTCTGGGTAAAACATGGCCACGTTTGACTTTGCTGCCTTTGCAGCTCCTGTCTGATTCCTCTGCCTGTCTGATGGCCCTTTCTCTGCCCCAGGTCCCCCACTGGAACTCGCTCCTGTAGGCAACACCCAGTGCTCCAGACCTTCTCATTTCTAAAAGCATAGGCCTGTCCTATGTTCTGTTTCCTCAGGGTTGAGCTACATAACTAATGCAATGCGGAATCCTGGAATATTCAAGCTAGAGGAACTCTAGAGGTAAATTAGATGGATTAATTTTTTTTTAATGTTTTTATTTATTTTTGAGACAGAGAGAGACAGAGCATGAGCGGGGAAGGGGCAGAGAGAGAGGGAGACACAGAATCTGAAGCAGGCTCCAGGCTCTGAGCAGTCAGCACAGAGCCCGACGCAGGGCTCGAACACACAGACTGTGAGATCGTGACCTGAGCTGAAGTCGGACGCTTAACCGACTGAGCCACCCAGGCGCCCCAGATGGATTAATTTTAGTTAAGAGCTGGACAAAGGATATATGTATATGTGTATATACATATTTATATGGGGGTGGGTAGGTGCATATGCATATATATATATATACATATATACACACACAGATACTATAGAAGTATAGCGTAGTACTAGGGTGCTATGAGGGGAGTCCTCCCAATGATTCCACGTCAAAGAATTACTCTCTCAAAAGACCTGCCCAGGAAATGATACACAGCTGAAATGATCTTATCTCTTTGGTTCATTGAGCCACCCAAGACATAGCATTATACCAAACAGGAGATATTAGTGAGCCATTATCTTCCTGGAGAATTTTTGCCATGAGAGTTCATTCTTCACTTATGAGGGCGCAAGTGTCCTTGAAAGCTTGGAATTCAGTAATGTTTTTAAGTTAGAATTTTTATTTTGAGCTAATGAGCTGATCACGTGCAGGGCGAGAAATGTATTCGGTACTTTTAATTTAGGTAACGATTTCACAATGCCTTACATACTGTAGGCGTACTCAATGTGTAATGACTGACGGATACGTTGATGAAACAACTATAATTTGTGCCTTACAAGAGGTCTCTTGAGGGAAATATGTTCGGAAGTTACTGGGCCCAGGGATAGAAAGTAAGTCTCCCGGATCATTCAGTGGCTTTGCGTTTTGTTTCTTACACGTTTCCTATTCTTAGGGTAGTTTGATTTCATTTCCGCACATGCACTTAGTCTCACTGTGGTTTGCTATTGTTGGTGGACATGAGGAAATCTAACCCGTGAAATGCTAGTATTCTCTTCACTGAGTTGGTCAGGGGGGAGAAGGAACTGAGGGGCGCAGGGGCCGGGTCGAGCCAAGAGCTGGATAGCAGCACCTTCCTGAAGGCCACGGGCATCTCTGGTTGTGCAGCTCCGAGGAACAGCCTGGCTCACAGATCTGTCTCCCATGGCGCAAAAGGAACATCACTCCCTTTCGACCCAACTCACCCACAGTGGATTCTATTTATCATTCTCTTCTCTGCCTCTAGAATCCTGCCAGGCAAGAATGCTGCCTCAGGGCCACCAGGGTGCAAGGTACGACAGCCTGCTCTCAGGGAACCATAAATATTGGGAATTTGAAGTGCATTGCAAACTTAAGAAAGAAAGAAAGAAAGAAAGAAAGAAAGAAAGAAAGAAAGAAAGAAAGAAACAACACCTTAGGAAACTAAAGTTTGGGAACAAGTTAGCTAAACCCTGGATTCCTTGAAATGCATTTGATAAACATTGCCTTAAAGTTGACCTTTTTGCAAGAGTTTCTGGAAAGTGATGGTTTGTGGGTTTTTTTTTTTTTCTTTTAATGTGATAAGAATTCACTCTGCCAGCTGAGCATGTACTTTGGGGTGAGAGCAGGTTCCTTTCTCTGTGGGAGACAGAAGCGTTCGAGTGAGGCCCTCTGGGGGAGTTCTTGATGCTGGCTACAGCTTTGATGAAGGCTTAAGCTGAAAGATACATCAAGTTTGAAATACATATTTTACAAGTGGAGGGCGTGGGGCACTGTCCTGGATTCCATCAGGCATGCACAGAGCATCCTGTCACGCAAGGCAGAGGGCGGGTTGGGCTTACTGCTCAAGTCCCTGAGGAGACAAGGTCCCCTCACTCACCCTCAGGAGCAAAGTCACACAACTTCTTCTGAGATCTGTCTAAACTAGGAAAATGAAATTATCTAATTCTGAGGAAGGCAAAAAGCAATGTTGCACAAAGAAAGAACAAAATAAAGCAATCATTTGGCTAAATGGTTTGGCGAAGTTTTAATGCTTCCTCCTCCATAGTCCTAAATGGGAAACTCCCGG
Organism: Panthera pardus; assembly: GCF_024362965.1. NCBI lineage: Eukaryota > Metazoa > Chordata > Mammalia > Carnivora > Felidae > Panthera > Panthera pardus. Next base: position 15,098,486 of record NW_026526688.1, read on the forward strand.
AGCCGTGGTTTACTGTGCGTAGACCAGAGTTCTCGAGGCCATGAGCACGATGGACTGTCAGGGTCAAAGGCAGGGCCTTGTATCCTAAACCGCCACATCCTTTTGGGGAGCTATCACAACTGGAGAGGGAACGGTGGTAGGAGTCAGGGCTGGGGCTGGGATCTGGGACGTGGGGAGAGAACAATGTCGGCAGATAGGAAATCAGACCCTTCAGACTTGTGCAGTCGGACTGTTTTCAAATCATTTCCCTCCTTCCACCCCAAGACCACTGTCACTGGTGGTGGGGCTAACCCAAATTTCAGCGTGAGGGTTAACCCCCTGTGTTATTTATCCTTCCTCTTGACGTCTCACAGAGGGAAAATCTGGTGATGGCCTACATCGAGGGGAGAGCTAAAAGGAAAGAAGGACAGAAAGCATCATCAAAGGCCCCGAGGTGTGGAAGGCAGACACTCAGCTCTGACCGCCCTCGTACCTGGGGCATGGCTGGCTCAGACCCTTTTACCACCAACTGGAGCACCAGCTCCTTCTCCATCCTGTGCCTCTGACCCCTGCCAGCTTCACCACCCCCAATCCTGTCACCTGAAGCATAGTTCTGATCCCTGGTCTCCAAATCCAGAGTGGCAAATTCTAGGAATCCGAAGGAGATGTGAGAATTTGATAGAATAGCTCCAGGGATCAGTTTGGATCAGAGTCTGGTAGTAAAGAACAGTTTTGTTTTTTTTTTTAACCTTATATTAGGCAAAATGGTTCTATTTCATATTGCCTTTTGATTAGCGTTGCCAGATGTAGAAATAAAAACACAGACGCACTGACATATGCTACAACGTGAATGGACCTTGAAATCAGGCTAAGTGAAGAAGCCAGTCACAGAAGACCACATATTGCATGAGTCCATATAGGTCAAATGTCCAGAATGGTCAAATCTGCAAAGACAGAAAGTAAATTAGTGGTCGTCTAGGGCTGCAGAATAAGGGGACCCTGGGGATGGGGAGTGACTGATAATGGCTACAGGGTTTCTTTTTAGGGTGATAAAATGTTTTAAAATTAGGTTGTAATAATGGCTGCACAGCTCTGTGGTATACTAAAATCTATTGCCTTGTATAAATAAAATGGTGACATTTCATGGTACATGAATATCTTAATAAAGCTGTTTTAAAAAGTATAAAATAAGTTAAATTTGAATTTCAGATAAACTATGAAAATAAATCTAGCATAAGTATATGCTATGCAGTATTTGGGACATATTTATACTAAAAACATTTTCATTATTTATTTGAAATTCACATTTAACTGGATATCCTGTATCTTAGTTGGCAACCCTACTTAGGATTTGATTAGATGTCTCAGAAAGCACCAATCAACAGCAAAAGTAAGAAGAAATAGTTCATGAGATGTCATTTAAATGAGATTTATGGGGACCCCTACATACTTTGGGGCATCAGAATGCTTAACAATTAACCAAGGCCAAGAACTTCTCGATTTAATAATACTTATTTTTAAAAAGTCTAAATGTAGCTGCCATTGTGGAGAAATCCAGGAAGAAAAGAAATAGCCTTGAAATTCTACATTAAAAAATTTCTAAAAATTATAGAAAATGTTTAGAAGTGAGAGGAGCTGGATATCTTATAAGAGCCTTCTGATCTTTACATTTAATGAATCTTGCCATCAAATTAGAAACATTTTGGGGGAAGTTCATCAGTGTGGATCTTAAAAATTTTTGACTTGTTCAAGTAGATGAAAAATTATTATAACATATTTACTATACAGTGTTCTTACACGGTAAGATTTGCTATAAAGTAAATATTGTCATGCTTATGGAAGAAAATGAAGGCAGCACCTCTGAAAGTGTTACATGTATATATATCATACACACATGTATATGTATATACATGTTATATATGTGTATATCATACACATGCACGTGCACACACATGTGTATGTACATATATATATACGTGTGATACATGTATCTATATCATACACACACACACTCACGCTGGTACATACACATTCTTTGGATGTTTTGTATTTGTTTTAACGGGATGTCTCGAGTTGCAAATTCTGATAAGCAGAACTGTTTAAGTTGGCACTCGCATAATGGTCATCTCTACAGAATGACTACATCCCTGCTTTGATCCTGGAAAATCTAGCATAAAATTGCTACAGCGGTATAAATCAGTGCTGGATTGGGGCACCTGGGTGGCCGAGCCAGTTAAGCATCCGACTTCAGCTCAGGTCGTGATCTCGCGGTCCGTGGGTTCATGCCCCATGACGGGCTCTGTGCTGACAGCTTGGAGACCGGAGCCTGCTTTGGATACTGTGTCTGCCTCTCTCTCTGCCCCTCCCCGGCTCATGCTCTACCTCTCTGTCTCTCAAAAGTAAAAAAACTTAAAAAATCAGTGCTGGATTATGTAGCAATTATTAGCAAGTTGTGCTTGCAATACTCATATTCAGGCTCTTAGGCCAGTGGTAACAGCAGCCAGTATTATTTTTCTTATCTTACAACTGAGAAAACATAAAACTGCAATACATTTTTCTGAATTTAATAATTTTATAAATTGAAATTCCAATATGTTGGGGTCACATGGCATGGCATATAACCAAACCTCAGATTTTTGATTACATATTTTGAATAAGTAATAGGTGTTGAGTTAATTCCTTATACTGTGAAAGCCCAACTTTCCCAGTGATATTGGTGAGATGAAGGATACCATTTTCTAAATAAAAATTAAAATTACACATTAAAAGATACTAAAATTAAATTAAATTGGCAAGTTCTACATAAGTTCAGTGGAAGAGACCAGTCTTGCCCCTTGAATAATTTCAAAGAGCCTAAGTGATGGATGTTAACGTGATCTCAACAGTGGGCGATGATTTTCAGAACACTTTTCCTCTTCCTACTTACACCTGGAGTTTTAAAAAATCACTCATTTAGGTCACATATTGAGCATTAGATCCCTAAGAGGCCATTACATAATTGTTCTCTTTTGAAAAAATTCCTTTTAAGGGCTGAGGTGTTTATATAAGAAAGAGTTTTCAAAAAGAGAGAGTGTGTATTTTTTTTTTTTTTTAAATAAGAAGCAAAGAGTACAAAGAACATTTGGGGATTGAATCTGTTTAAAAGAAGAAAAATTCAGGCAGCTAATGTTGTTCCTTAGATTCATGAGGGTGCTTTCTACTGAAACTTTCCAGGACTGGGGTGTTTCTGGGGACCGGAGCAGGGAGAATGCTGAGCACCCCGGAGCTGGCACTGTATCCGGGCGTCTCCCTTTTCCACCTTATCTAGTGCTGCCTCATGTGGGCTGTTGGATTCTGGCCCCAGCCATGTTAATTAAAGCCACAATACAAATGAAGTCGTTGCAACTTCCCTAACATGCCAAGATAGGACATTTGGGGTCATAACTGAAAAGTCACAGAACTGGTGGACTCAATCGTCCCCTCAACTGGGGAGAGAGCTCACTAGATTCAACCAAAGGGACGGATACCACAGGAGAAGGAACAGCTGGAAAGAGAGGAAGGTTTTTGTGCTTGCATGGCTAAATGATTTAATTAGAATCTCTCATTAAAATTAACCACATCGCCCAGACTTTATTTAGCAGGCAAGAATATTTGCAGATCGCAGTGGTACACAAGGCTGGGGAAGAAAATGACCCATGATGTTCCCACCTGGGATTAGTGTAAAAAACAGAGAAGAACTCCACAAGGGCTGAATCTCTTAGACGTGAATAACAAAGTAACCCATTCCTTTTCATTCATTCCTAAAGACGGAATATATTTGAAGTCGGTACTACCATTTTCCATTTTCTTTTCACCCAGTAGCAGACACTTTCTGTGCTATCTCTTTAGAGTCTTAGTGTCATATCTGTGGGTCCAGGTAATCAAGTTACCAGGTTTCAGTCAGCCAAATAAGGAAAGTGTTAGAGCCACTACCTGCCACTTGGCTAACACATTGAATCAAGAACACATTGAATCTGTGTTTCAATTTATATTATGTTAACATACATTATTGTATATTTCCATAAACAAGTTCAAAAACCCAATTCAACATTGTATTCCTTCCACTATGATCCAACATGTTTACTGGGTTCACAAGCATGCCCTCAAAGTTTCTATTGATATAAAGTGGTAAAATCTTGCAGTTCTTCTGGTGTGTATGGCATGGGTCATATGTTGTACCTGTTGGGGCCTGCTGGAATTTGAATCTGGTCTAGAATGAATAAGTTCACCCTGAGGAAGGTCACCAGTCTCTTGTGTATGGCCTCAGAAGAGACCGCGTCAGGATCTTCAAGCACAAGGATGAAAACTTCCTCAGACATAGGAGAAAGAATTTCTTCTACTGGCAAAGAAGACTCGGCAGAACTTGGGGACTCAAGGTCCCTAGCTGTGTTGATTTCCTATATCTCCCCTTCCCAGTTTTTAGGCTCCTCCTCCTTTCTAATTATTGCCTTAACTTTAGCAAAAGAGATCCTGTAAAGTTGGAAATTCAACTGGATTGGACTTTAGGTTTGGTTTTCAGAAACCTTGGCCCCATAGCTACAGGAAAAAGGTTTGACTTTGGGGAAAAAAGCATAGATTTCTTGTCCCTTAGTCAGACCTTGAGTTAGGAATTTAAAGCCCTGAGCGTGTCATTCCCCCCCCCCTCCGCCCCGTTCTCCAGAATGCAACTAAACAACCCCATTATATATACGAAGTTTTTAATGGAACAAACTACTTCATCACCCAAAGCTTTGTTTGCTAGAGACATTTGATTGCCAGTAACCATTAAAGTAACTTTTGCTGTGCATCTCACAGACCACCATTACCAATTATTACTAATGATCCTGGTCATTAGTGCCTTTCAGTTGAATAAGGTCAGAGAACCAATTTCAGATAGTCTAGAACTGGTTCAGAGAACATCCTCTAACAACAGTTGCCAAGTCCAGGCTCAGTCAGAAAAGCCAGATCGCTGTAAGTGATGCAGAATAATGGGATTATTTTAGGAATCAGAGCTTACACAGTTGTGGGAGCTGCTTGGGGACTCTGTGCAAGGCTGTCGCCCCTCCGTCTGGTGATGGTCCCGATGTCTTTATAGGTTACCTAGACCGGCTCGTGGGGAAGGAAAGCTAGATGTGAAGCGGGGTCAGCAAGAGCAGATCGTGACCCATGAGAAGAAACCAGAACCCGTCTATCAGTCACTGCCTGTAACCCTGATAACACAGGGAACCTGTAGGAGGAGCTGGTGGTCTTCACCATGGAGCTGTGCGCATGCCTGGCCCAGGACTCAGAGAAGCCGAAGAAAGAGATGTGGTGGGAAGGAGAGGAGCACCAGCCTGAGGGAGCCAGCAGATCCGTGACCACGCGTGCCAGCCAGCACACTGCCGGGGCCCTGCACTGACCTTCAGAGAATAAAAATATGGCAGAGGCTTCACTTTCTGACTTCCAAGTAATCGTGCAAATTTCTCTTGTGACCAGCCCTAAGCCAAGAATATGCAGGGAAGAGAATGCTGGAAATGTAGTTTCAGTTTAGCTAAGTTGATACAGGACAGTCACCGTAGCAGCAAACAATCAATATTTCCCATTGTTATGCAGTTTATAGACTAAGAAATAAATACACGCATATACCTATATCTATATCTATACCTATATCTGTATCTATATACACATCCCTATGGGTGTGTTTGTGCGTGTGTATTCCTTATTACAACCTTCTGATAAAAGTGCTTGTATTATCTCTATTTTACAGATGAGGAAACTAAGGCAGAAATAGCTTAAGTATTTTGCCCTACAGCTCCAAGCATTTGTCCTATAGCTCATAGGTACCAGGGCAGTTCGCAGTCAAAACCCATGGCAGTAATTGTTCCTCTGTTCTGTTTATTCTGCGTGAAGCCTTCCCCAGGCACTCAAACTGCACAGTGCTTTCAGGTGATATCACAGATTGTGGCCGTTTATTGCATTCATATTGTTTTGTCCTGTAATTTATTGTTGCATTTATTGATAATCCTCTCCAGCTGGACATAAATCTGAGCGATAATATGACTTTTATTTTTGCGAGCTGGCTCAGCTGCTAATAGCGTGCATTTAGCGGGCACTGTTACTCTTTGTTGCGCTTGCTTAATGCCGTTGATGGTCGGAACAAGGCGTGTGTACCTGTGGCCTGAGCGACACTGAATCCGAAAGAAATCTTTCCTCAATTGCTTTTGTCAGTTCTTTGAAATGTGCCGAAGAAAAGAGAAAACAGTCAGGGCTCCATCAAGGGTCCCCCTGTGTGCTGGTCTTGTGATAATCACATAATCCAGACAAGTCGGGGCAAGAGAAGAGCCGGGGAAGAATGAGGGGTCAGCGCAGAAGCTGGTCAGGCGGTGCTCCGTGCTTCCATCTTCCACGAAGAAGGATCATTCCACAGGATTATTAAATGAATTCCTGTAGTTCACTCAGCCGATGGAAGGTCTCAGAGACTTGAACCTTCAGGACCGGGCCCTGCAGTTTTGTATGTCCCCGGATGAAAAGGACCTTTGTTGACTCTCGCTTAGATTGATTTAACATTCGGCCCACAGAAAACGGAAGGTGGTGTATGACATTGAGGGGAAAGGGGCCCCCACCCAGCTCCCATCACTTTGGGCATCAGCTGTTATTGGCCTCCCATGAAAACGCTGGAAGGGAACTTGTTTTGTGGTCAGGTTTCCTTTTTAACATCATTACAGTTATATCTGCAGTATTTCCTCAAATATGTGAGGGGAAGGGAGCGGTGACTTCCTAAAGGAAAGTATTTATATTTTTAGACTGAAACATGCTTTTATAAAGCTTTTCTCAAAAAAAAGTACATTAAAAAAAGAGAGCTCTGAATAACAAGAAAATACCTCTGAAACCATAGTTAAGGCAGTGTGGCCTGTAAAACATAGTTTAATGTAACAGGGAAAAGATGAGCAATTTTGGTTTATTTCAAAGGACGAGCAGAAAGAAAGTGCTTCTGGGTTGTGGGATATCTGCCTTGACCCCACTGTATTTTGCGTTCTCTTGCTTTAGGCTCACAGGCCAGCAGAGTCAGGAGAGCCATTCTGTTTGGGGTGATAGGGTCCAGCTCGCGCTGTGAATGATGGAGGGGTGTGAGTGGGGAAGTGGGGGAAGCCTGGGAGAGACGCTGTCTTGTGAGGACACAACCCACGCTGTGTTAGAAACTCCCGTGGATTATTGCTCAGGAGGGTCCTAGAGGGCATCCAGTCCAGTGTTTTGTATGTTGTTAACCACGTCTGCCGGGGGGAGGAGGGGCGCCCAGGAGTCCACATGCTTAGTGTGCAGCCCAGAGGAGCTAGTCCAGCACCCGCTGGTGCGGTGGCCTCATTTCAAAAATGAGCAGGCTGTGGTCTAGAGAGGTAATGGGACTCAGAACAGCAGCCAGTTTAAGACAGAACCCACTTGAGACATGTGGCTTAAAGAGGGACACTGTGTCGTGCAAGCATGGGTATAGACGGGCAGACAGAGCCTCCACGATATGCTTTATGGGGCTCTGGGAAGACAGCCTCCCTGGCCCTCCAATCGTCTCTTACTTGCTCGTGCTGAAATCCTTTAAAGAAGACACAAAATCTTGGGGCGCCTGGGTGGCTCAGTCGGTTAAGCCTCCGACTCTTGATTTCAGCTCAGGTCATGGTCTCATGGTTCTTGAGTTTGAGCCCCGCATCAGTCTCTGTGTTGACAGCATGGAGCCTGCTTGGGTTTCTCTGTCTCCCTGTCTGCCTCTCTCTCTCTCAAAAATAAATAAATAAGCATTTTTTAAAGACCCAAAATCTTTATGTCACAGTTAGAGTAACATATGAATACTCTTTTAAAAAGTAACCAGAGAGTGTGCCCTGAATAGAGGGAAAGTCACAGGTCACAGGTGGAAGACGGTTGGAAGGTAGGAATTTTGTTTCCTAAAATTTTTGTTGTGAAAGTTTCAAACATTCATAAAAATTAAAAGAATAGTATAGTGATCACCCAGATACCTATCATTTATATTAAAAAATTTTAAACATATCCCCCCATATTTGTATATGTGTATCACCTATCCATGCATATACATCTGTGTGTGTGTGTGTGTGTGTCTGTGTGTGTGTGTGTGCATGTGCTCCAGGATGAGCATTTGTCTAAGAATATGGAGTGCAAGATAGAGGAAAATACCAAGATCCACCGCATAGACATTTAGAATTTACTCAGGGTCATGGAGCCAGAGGAAGGAACTAGACCCAAGATTTCTGGGATCTCAGACTCTGCTCTTTCCTCTGTGCAAAACATCCTATTATTAATCATGATGATTCATACCCAGCACTTTGATCACGTGTTAGAGCCTTCAAGTTGCTTTCGCATAATGCATATTATGTTCACTGCCACTCGACCTAGTGTTAGGGAAAGAGGAGAATGTCAGGGGAAGGAGGATGACACAAGGTGTGGGATGTCCTGAAAGCCCAGGTCTTTCCAAGGAGTTAAAGCTCAAAAGATGAGGCGCTGTGTTTTCTCTTGTTGGTTCTTTTGAAGTTTCAAGCAGGAAAAGTTGGAAAAACTAACGGGGAGCTGTCAATACGTAAGGAAGAGGCCGCGCATTTCGCGGGGAGACAAATGGGGTGGTGACGCTGGGATCTTGGGGACACACACCTGCTTACACTGTGTGTCGGCACCTGTCTCCCCTCTAGCCTTCTCACCTGAGACTGCTTCTTTCTGGGATTCCCTTCTTCCCATCTTTTCAGTTGGGTTGGGTGCCCCTCCACCCCACCCCCAGCCTCTGCCCGCCACCCCCACCCAGTGCTTAGTCCTATGCTTGCATTTTCACTCTGGGCTGTGATTTCCTGTTTATTTATTTGTTTCCCCCGCTGACCCACAGGCATCACAATGGCTGAAATTGTGTCCTCATCGCTTTTATCGAGCTCCATCCCTGCCACCGGCAGACGCACAATAACATTTGTTGAACAAATGACCAGAGACCATAAACGTGTGAATGTTTGAACTTAAACTTGGTGTAGAGGGTTTAACTGCACGTGGAATAACGTGGAGCGGGGTTTGTTTTCATTTCATTTTATGCTTTGTTTTTCGAGAGTGAGAGGCCAGTGAAAGAGTTCAACAAGTGTCTGAGGAAGAGAGGAAACAGAGTTCAATGCAGTCAGGACAGAGGCTTAAGCAGGTTGGCAGGTAGCCCACGGGAATATTTGAGGCGCTAATGACTCATTCCTGGGGACAGAAAAAAGTGAAACGAAGAGTTTATTGAGTCCTGTGCTGTAGTCAGCAGGGTTGGAGGGTGCAAACCGCAGGTGGAGGAAAACACCAGGGGCAAGAGAGGGACATGGGTGTGGCCGCAGCACTGCCCCCCGGAGCAGCCGCTGCATTGCTGGGTTTTCACAAAGGGCAAAGGTGACTAGTTCAAAATAAGCTCAAACGCACCCTCAGCAGGTCTTTTCTAGTCTCCAAAGGAAGAGGCTTAAGTTTCCAGAAAAAATTTTAAATGTATATTTTCATTTAAAATACGCATAACATAGGGGTGCCTGGGTGGCTCAGTTGGTTAAGCATCTGACTTCAGCTCAGGTCATGATCTCATGGCTCGTGAGTTCAATCCCTGCGTTGGGCTCTGTGCTGACAGCTCAGAGCCTGGAGCCTACTTTGGATTCTTCTCCCTCTCCTTCTGCCCCTCTGCCGCTCGCACTCTGTCTCTTTCTCAAAGATAAATCAACGTGAAAAATTTTAACATATACATAATATAAAATGTGTCATTTTAACTATTTGAAAAATGTTTTAAAAATTGTGGTAAAATAGGGGCGCCTGGGTGGCTCAGTCAGCTGAGTGTCCGACTTTGGCTCAGGTCATCATCTCGTGGTTTGTGGGTTCAAGCCCCGCATCGGGCTCTGTGCTGACAGCTCGGAGCCTGGAGCCTGCTTCGGGTTCTGTGTCTCCCTCTCTCTCTGCCCCTCCCCTGCTCATGCTCTGTCTCTCTCTCCTTCAAAAATAAATAAACATTAAAAAATTTTTTTTAATTGTGGCAAAAGACATAACATAAATTTACCATGTTAATCATTGGAAAGCATATAATTCAGCGGCATTAAGTGCTTTCACATTGTCGTGCAGCCAACAGTGCCATTTACCTCCAGAACTTGTGTCATCTTCCCAAACTCCATACCCAGAACAATAACTTCCCACTCACCCCTCTCCCCAGCCCCTGGCAACCACCATTCTACTAAATTTACCATAACTATAATTACTATCACTGCCATATCTGTGAATTCGACTCCTCTGGGTGCACGTATGAGTAGAATCATACAGTATTTGTCCTGTTGTGATTGCCTTATTTCACTTAACCAATAATGTCTTCAAGCCTCTTCTATGTTGTAGCATGTGTCAGAATTTCCTTCCTTTTTAAGGCCAAATAATGGAATAATATTCCATTGTATGTATGGACCACATTCTGTTTATCCACTTATCTGTCGATGGATACTTGGGTTGCTTTTTGGCTTTGGTGAATAAGGCTTCTGTGAACACGGGTGCACAAATGTCTCTTCGAGAACCCGCTTTCGGTTCTTTTGGATATATATACCCAGGAGTGAAATTGATGGATTATATGGTAATTCTATTTTTGATTTATTGAGGAACCACCATGCTTTTATAGTGGTTGCACCATTTTACATCCCACTAGCAGAGTACAAGGGTTCCAATTTTTTTTCACATCCTCACCAACCCTTCTGTTTTGTTGTTGTTTATGTTTGTTTTGTTTTTGATAATAGCCATCCGAATGGGTATGAAGTCGTATCTCACTGTGGTTTCGATTCGTATTGCCCTGATGATTAATGATGCTGAGCATCTTTTCATGTGCCTGTTGGCCATATGGATGTCTTCTTTGGAGAAATGTCTATTCAAGTCTACTCGTTTATAAATCAGGTTTTTTTTTTATTGTTATTGTTTAATTGTAGGAGTTCTTTGTGTTCTGGATATTAAATTTCCAGGAGGTTTAACCAATGTCCTCTTAGTATTGGCCACGGGTTGTTCCTGATCAGACATATTCATTTCCCCCTTTTGCCTATTGACAAGTCTAGATTCATCAGAGTGACACATTAGGTCCTCCATGCACACTCTGGTTACACCAGCTCCCCATAGATTCACCCCACCACCTGGACCTCCTTTTCCCAGCACATCCAGTCTGCAATGTTCAACTCACTTTTCAAGATCCATCTCAAAGGCAAGTCTTCCCAATTTCCATTTAAAATTAATAATTTCTTTTTTAATTTCTAGGGTACTTGGTCTTGAAACTCTTTGGTCAAACATCCCCTTAAAAAGATTTTGGAAGAACTGTTTAGCCCTTATAATATGATCAAGTTGAGGGGTGCCTGGGTGGCTCAGTTGGTTAAGCACCCAGCTCTTGATTTTGGCTCAGGTCATAATCTCATAGTCGTGCGATGGAGCCCCACATTGGGCTCTGAGCTATCAGTGCGGACAGCTCAGAGCCAGCTTGGGATTCTCTCTCTTCCCCTCTCTCTGCCCCTCCCCTGCTTGCACTCACTCTCTTTCAAAATAAATAAGCTGAAAAAAAAGATAAAGCTGATGATACTCCCAAGTTTTTTCATTGTAAGTTTAAATAGATTTAAGCAAGATTTAATTTCCAGAGTATTATAAAACTGATAGTTTAAAATACAATTATTGTGTTTCTCTTTTAAACGTATCCGGCAGTGGCACAGTATTCCCTCTGAAGGCTCTTGCTGTGCGACCGGGTCCTGGAGCATCCCGTGTGTGTGCAAACCGTTTGCCCCTTTCGACATGGAGATTTCATCTCCACCCTTACCCATTAAAAAACATACAAGAAGAGCTTTATTCCTAGTAAGAATGGAATGAAAGTGATAGAAGGCAGCGAGAGTGTAGACGCTGGTCCGTTCCAGAAGGATGAGCCCCACATCTGCTTCTCCCATCACGGTTAGCAAAACCAGACAGGTTGTGTGTCAGAGGGCAGAGAGAGTGTGTGTTCCCTGCCCTCTTCGTGCCCCAGGAAGCCACCGGATCCTGGAGAAGAGGTGACCATGGGATGAGTTAGACATCCTGCACCTCCACATGTCACAGAAACATCTGGATGATTCTCGGGGCCCCGCAAGGAGCCCAGGATTCAGGGAGAGAACCCTAAAACTCAAAGGAGCAAGTGTATTGAAAGGGAACTATCTCTGTGATCACGTGTATAGACCAAATACTAAGGGCCAGGCAACGCATGTCTAAGCAGATGCCGGTGTGGACAGATGACAGCAAGGGACTGGTTCACTCTTCTCCACTTCTGGACACCTTGGCATGACATATGACCCCCACTCCCCCCCACCCCAAAATGTAGAGACAACCTCGGGTAAAGAATGAGATTTTGTTTCTACCACTCTGATGTAATGGTGATGGTGTAATGGTGGCCTGAAAGATAAAATACTATGAGTTGAAGAAAAACAGAGCTGTATTTCTTACAGATCTGGGGGTGCAAGAAAAAATATACTGAGATATAGACTAGCTACAAATGTATAGAACATATTATTCTTGCTTCTCTCATTAGACATATGCTCTGAGAATGGAGGTTGTATCTGCTTTACATTAAGTGTTTGCACACTTGTGCTTGTGGAACGTGTGTGTGTGTGTGTGTGTGTGTGTGTGTGTGTGATGGTGAGGGTGGCTGTGATGCATGAAGAAGAACCATCCTGATTCCAGACAACTCAACCAATATTTCCACCATTCAATTTGATTGATTTATGCCTTTTTTAAATCTTATTTTGGAATCACAAAGTCTCTCATGAGTGTTGGGAAGTAAGCATTTTCACTGAGGAAGAAAATGAACATTAGAGAGCAAACGAGTAAGAAAAAGCAGAAATTGGAGAAGGTAGAAAAGTACTAACGAGAATGAAGGAAATTGTGAGAATTTCTACCCGTTGGGGAACCAGAAGAAAGCAAGAGGTCGGGTCAAGTTCACTGGGCCATCAGACAGCAGTCCAGGGGGCCCTCCAACTAGGCACAGGATGGCAGTCCAAGGTTCTCAGATTTAAATCCATTTCATAAATGGGCTTTCAAATCCAATTAAACGGGGCCAGAATTATAATAGCTTCAAGTTAAGCTGTTAGCTGAAATCTGAGGCCTGGGAGTTGACTCATTCCTATGCTTTTGATCAGAGCACGAATAGATGGTTAGACACAGCAAAAGCAATAGTAAAGCAATTTTATATCTTTAGAATGTTGCCGTTTACAACACGCCAACCTGTGCTGTTCATTCTCTCGGGTGAGGAGTTTTGGAAGGGCGCTGTGCAAAATTCATGTCCCGGACTTGAAATAAGGGCTTAGATGAATAAGGTGCCTTGTGTTGGAAAGGTGCGTGGGTAATGTAAGCACCATGAGAACACACATCATGGGCTTGATCTTAAAAGGTCACTGGGGAAAAGAGGCTGGTTAAGAGTTTCCTTCACTGGGAGAGGCGAGGTACTTGAAAAGATACATATTCGAATGGGAAGCATGTTACAAAAAAGAGGAACCCTCGTGTGCATGTGCATTTAGTCACCGAAGCAACACCTACTCATTTTAAAATATATAAACAGTTACACACAGCAGGGTAAAATAAAATGTTAAACCGTTTATCAATTCCTCCTAATTGCACTCACCAATGGTAGCTCCTTTTTTATCGCTTGGATTGTGGCAGGAAACAGATGGCACTCTCAAAACCGGTCACTGAAGACAGTCTTATGAGGGGAATATTAACAAAGGAGCGGGGAGGGTTAAGGGACTCTAACAAGGGGAGTGGGGCGTCCTGGGGCTAGCTGCCGCAGGGACTCTGTTACTCTCTCCAAGGCCTGAGGAGCAACATAAGGGATCGGATGCTGGCCCAGCCAGACCGGCCATCGTCGACAAGGGCCCTGGAGAAGCACTCGGGTAGAGGACCACACTGTGCTGCTGTCACCCCAGCTGTCTGACCAGGAAGAGCGGGGGCGAAAAATACCCCATTGTCTCCCTCCCATGTCTTCACCAATTTCTGTTCTAGGCCAGGCACCCGGAAGTAAGAGGAAAGAGAGCCTGGCGGTGGAGTATATGGCGGTCCATGTCTCTTGGCGGAGAGCAGGAGAGAGGGAGGTGGAGAAGGAGTCTGGAGGGGAAATGGAGAAAACCAGCGGGTAGCTTGCCCACGGCCCCGGTGAGTCCCCATCTCTAAAAGTCTCTCCACAGCCCACGCTCTCGTGCAGATTTCCCCGGGCTTCCCCTTAGGACAGAGGCAGCCTCCGTGGAGGATGACCCCTTAGAGAGGAGGGCTGGCAGGGGAGGGGCAGAGCCTGGGGACCCGAGCCTCCCACACAGGTAGGGTCTCCAGCCTCGAAAGGGCAGATCTGAGCAACAGACATGGCCTGCGGTGATGTTTTAATATTTAGAGTCTGACTCATCAAATCCAGGTGGTAATCACTTAGATCCTTGGGCCACCAAGCAAGGATCTATGAAAGAGCACTTTGCTCTTAATTAAGGCATGACAAAACACTGAAGCATTTTCCCTTTCCGCGAATACAATGCTTGGACTGGTCTGACCACATTCACCAGCACAGCATTGCTTTTGTTCAGATGCCATGCCTTCCCCAGCTCGCACTCTGTTGTTCTTTTAGATATTGGGCAATTCTGAATTATATCGAATTCTGAATTCGATGCTGAATTATATCGAATGCTGAATAGATGCTGAATTATAGATGCTGAATTATATCGAAATGATGACTGAGTACGCTATTTTTATTTTCGACATGTTGTTTCTTTAATTTACCCGTGGCGTTGATTAGGACAGACTTATAAGGGGATAATGATGTATAAAATGGACCATAAATTGAGTGCTAGGAGTTAGGAGCTGTGGCTTAGAGGAAAATTTATCTGTGAGTTTCATTGAATTGTGAGTTGAAGACTAGGCTAGGAGAGGATTCAGTGATAGGAAGCTTCTGGAGGAAATGGAGAACTCAAGGGTAACATGTTCTCAGCTTGGAGTGTGTACTTTCTCGAGACCGTGCGGCGACTAGCAGAACTGTGGAGTGAAAGAGAACCCTAAGTACTTTAAAGTGGTAGGGTCTAATGTAGCCTCCATTAGCGTGACTAGAACTTTCTAAATCCCTGTGCATTTTCCCCACTCTCTTTAGCATGGTCCTCAAGCTAGTCACCCACTTTGTGGGGCTTGGTTCCTAGTGTGAACATAGCCCTGTGTGCCTGGTCTCACTCGTGACCATGACAGGCTGTCCCTCACATAAATGGAGACCCACTTACCACACGTTTACATAGTCTACAGTTTTGTGTCAAGCTAACAAACTATTCAACTATGTTCTGCGAAATTGGGGCACCTGGGTGGCTCAGTCATTTGAGCATCCAAGTCTTGATTTCGGCTCAGGTCATGAGCCGTTGTGGGTTGTGGGCTCGAGCCTTGCGTCAGGCTCCATGATGACAGAGCAGAGCCTGCTTAAGAGTCTCTCTCCACCCCTCTACCCTGCCTGTGCACATTCTCTCTCTTTCTCTAAAATAAAATTTAAAAACTATGTTCTGAGAACGTACTTCATTTGCCTAATTATTTTTACTTTATTTTTAATTTTAACTGCTTAATTGAGATATAATTTACATAGCATGACATTCACCTCTATCAAGAGTTTTAGCATACTTAGGGATGTATACTTACTACCACAATCTGAATTGAGAACATTTCCATCACCCCTAAAGAGAAACCTACTGCCCGTTAGCAATCACTCCCCGTTTCTACCCCAGGCCTAGGGAACCACTAGTCTACTTTTTTTCTCTATAAAGTTATCTTTTTTGGAGATTTCATGCAAATGAAAACATACAGCCTGTGGTATTTTGTGTCTGGCTTGCTTCACTGAGAATTGTGGTTTTGAGGTTCTCCCACTTTTTAGCATGTATTAGTACGTCGTTCCTTTTTATTGCCAAATCCATTCCATTGTATGGATATATGACATTTTGTTTTCCGTTTAGCAGTTCTTGGACACTTGGGTTGTTTCCACTCTTTGGCTATCGTGAATAAGGCTGGTATGACCGTTGTGTACAAGTGTTTGTGTAGATACATGTTTTCATTCATTTCTTTCGGGTAGATAGTGAGAAGTGGAATTGCTAATCACACGTAAGTCTGTATTTCATCTTTTGAAACACTGCTGAACTGTTTTCCAAAGTGGCTACACCATTCCATTCGACATTCCCCCCAGCACTATGTGAGGGCTCTAATTCATCCACATCCTGGACAACACTTGTTACTCTCTGTCTTTTTCATCATAACCACCGAGTAGGTAAGAAATGGTATCTCACTGTGGTTTTGTCATGTTGATAATGTGCATTTTCCTAATGACGAATCACGTTGAGTATCTTTACTTTCTTAATAAATTGTTTTAATGTTTATTTATTTTTGAGGGAGAACAGGACAGAGTACCAGTGAGGGGGTGGGCAGAGAAAGAGGGAGAATCCAAAGCAGACTCGAGGCTCTGAGCTGTCAGCACAGAGCCTGACGTGGAGCTCGAACTCACAGACTGGGAGATCATGACCTGAGCCGAAGTTGGACGCTTAACTAACTGAGTGAGCCAGGTGCCCCACATCTTTTCTTTTTTAAAAAAAAACAACAACAAAGTTTATTTATTTTGAGAGGGAGAGAGAGAGAGAAAGAGAGGGAAAGAGAGCGAGGGGGGGGAGAGAGAGGAAGAGAGAGAATCTCCACACTGACAGTGTGGAGCCCCATGTGGGGCTCTGTCTCACTAAACTGTGAGGTCATGACCTGAACCAAAATCAAGAGTCAGATGCTTAGCTCACTGAGCCACAGGTGTCCCTGAGCATCTTTTCATGTGTCTGTTGGTCATTTTTGCATCTTCTTTGGGAAAATATCGATTGAAATCACTTGCCTTTTTAAAAAATTGAGGTATAATTGACATGCAACATTATATTAGTTTCAGATGTACTATATACACCCTTTTTTAACTGAAATTTTTATTGAGGTAACTGTAGATTCATGGGCCTATGTAAGAAAAAATTCAGAGAGACTCTACACTTGCCCAGTTTCTCCCACTGGTAACATATCATAGAATATCACGACCAGGATATTGACATCGATATAATCTACCAATCTTACTCAGATTTCTCATTTTGTTTGTACTCGTGTGTGTGCACGCGTGTGCACGTGTGCTTGGTTCTATGCATTTTTGTCATCGGTGAAGGTTTGAGTGCCCACCACCACCGTCAGAATCAGAACATGATGTCTCGTGTGGTTCTTTATAACCATATCCACCCACCTACCCCCGCCGTTCCTAACCTCTGGCAACTGCTAACCTGCTCTCCATTTGTACAATTTGTTATTCCAAGAATGTCACATCTTGGAATCCTAGAGTATGTGACCTTTGGAGATTGGCCTTTTTTTCACTTCGCGTAATTCTCTGGAAATTCATCCAAGCTGCTGTGTGGATCAGCGGTTCCTGTTGAAGGACATTGAGCTGTTGTGTTTTTCACTATTGTGAAGAAAGCCTCTGCGAGCGTTTATGTACAAATGTTCGTGTGACTTGAGTTTTCATTGCTCTGACATAAAAGCCCAAGAGTGCCGTTGCCGGGCTGTGTGGTAACCGCGTTTACATTTATAAGAAACCGCCACACTGGTTCCCAGGGTGCCTGTACCATTTTGTGTTTCCACCAGCAATATATGAGTGATAACAATTTCTCTGCATCCTCATCAGCGTTGATGTTGTCCCTCTTTTAAATTTTCGCCGTTCCGATGGGTGTATAATGGTAGCTTATTGTGGTTTTAATTTGCATTTTCCTGATGGTTAATGATGTTGAACGTCTTTTCATGTGCTTCCTTGATAACCTGTATGTCCTCTCCGGTGAAATATCTCTTTATGTCTTTTGCTGATTTTCTAATTGAGCTGCTTATCTTTTTGCCATCGAAATTTGAAGGTTATTTATGTGCTCTGAATACACATTCCTTTTCAGATGCATGATTTGCAAATATTTTCTCCCAGTGTATGGGTTGCTTTTTATTTTTGTGATAGTATCTTTTGATGTACACAAGCTTTTAATTTTCATTAAGTCCAATTTCTCATTTAAAAAAAAAATTGCATGTGTTTCTGGTGTCATAGGTAAGAAGTCATTGCCTAACCCAGGATTATGAAGATTCATTCCCATTCCTTGTAGGATGTTTATAGTTTTAGCTCTTACATTTCAGTCTGTGATAATTTTTTTTATTTTTTATTTTAATATTTATTTTTGAGACAGAGAGAGACAGAGCATGAACAGGGGAGGGTCAGAGAGACAGGGAGACACAGAATCTGAAGCAGGCTCCAGGTTCTGAACTGTCAGCACAGAGCCCGACGTGAAGCTCGAACTCACGGACCGTGAGATCATGACCTGAGCCAAAGTCGGACGCTTAACCGACCGAGCCACCCAGGCGCCCCAGTCTGTGATAATTTTTGAGTAAAGTTTTTTTATATGATGTGAAGTGTTTTTTGTTTGTGAGTATTCAGTTGTCCCAGCACTATTTGTTGGAAAGGATATTTCTTTCTTTTCATTTTTCATTTTTTTTTTTATTGAGAGAGAGAGAGAGAGAGAGAGAGAGAGAGAGAGAGAGAGAGAATGAGATTATCTTAAGCAGGCTCCATGCCCAATGTGGAATCTGACATGGGGTTCAATCCCACAGCCCTGGGATCATGACCTGAGCCAAAATCAAGAGTCAAACACTCAACCGGCTGAGCCACCGAGGTGCCCCAAGGATAGTTCTTTCTTATTGCTTTTTTTTTTTTTTTTTTGGCATGCTTACTGAAAACCAGTTAACTATAAATGTAAGGCATTTATTTCTGGGCTCTCAATTCTTTTTCATTGATCTACATGCCTGTCCATATGCTAGTACCATACTGTCTTGATTACTATAGTATGTCTCTTTATTTTGATAAATACACAGTTATGATCTCCTGTAGAACCTTTTGATCCCTTGGCATTATACCTGAGGACATTCAGAGACAGGCCCTTGCTCCCAGCCTTCCCTTCCCCCTTCTCTTCACACTCCCATCTCTGTCTCATAGTGCTAGAAGTCTCCTGTGCACATGTTCAGATGCCCCAACCCTCACACGTGGTACTAGGTTCTGTTTCTGTGCTGCCTGTCCGTTGTGGAACACCATCAGCTCCTAGAGGCCTCTCTCTCATTCTTGCACATGGGCTTGCTTATCTCAGAGCTCACCATGAGGCACTGAAGTCTCCCTGACCTTCCTTTCTGCTATATCTTTCTCCTGCCTTTCTCTTCACCTTTGGCTGTAAGGAAACTCTGCTTGTAAGGGCTCATATGATTGTGCATGGTTCACTCAGATACACTAGGGTAATCTTCCTATTTTCAGGTCAGCTGATTAGCAATCTTAATTACATCCTCCAAGCCCCTTTTGCTATGTAATGTAACATATTCATGGCTTCTGGTAATTAGGACGTGGACATCTTTGGAAAGCCATTATTCAGTCTATCGCATGGGGGTTAGAATTATTAAGTTATTACTATGGTTTTGATGGTCTGAAAATATTTTTAGTTCACCTTCACTTTGTAAGAGTGTTGTCACTGACTATAAAATTGTAGGTCAACAGTTATTTTCCTCCTGTATTTAAAGAGGAATCACTCCACTGTCTCCTAGATTCCATCATTTCTACTGAGAAGTCAGCTGTTAATCTCATTATTAAGCTTTTGAAGATAATGTGCTTTCTTTTCCTTTGGCTTCTTTTAGGGTATTGTTTTTGTCTTTGGTTTCCAGTAGTTTTATTTTGATATGCCTGTGTGTGATTTTCTTTGTGTTTATTTTACTTTAGCTTCTGAAGTCTGTGAGATGATGTTACACATTAGTTTTGGAAAATTCTTTGTTATCTCTTCAAATATTTCTTCCGTCCCATTCTTACTTTCTAATCGGATTCGAATTATACACATAATTAAACTTTTCCAGTATATCCTGCATATTTCTGTGCTCCTCATTCTTGTTTTCCTTTGTGCTTTAAAACATATATTTCCTGTGGACTTATTTTTCAGTTCGCCAATTCTTTCTTGTACTGTATATTGTTCATAGAGCCATGTATTCAGTTTTAATTTTGGTGATTGTACTTTCCATTTTAGAGTTTCACTGATGTTTTTAAAAAAGATTTCCGTTCTGGGGTAAAATCCTCTAATGGTTTATTTTTCTCCATCTTTTCCTCTAGTTTTTTGAACATATTAGTTATTTTAAAAATTCTTGTCTACTGTGGGTCTGTTTCTAGTACATATATTTCTTCCATAAGGACTCAGTAGAGTTGTTTTCCTTGGCATGGCTTGTAATTTTTAAATAAATAGAGTGTGTGTGTGTGTGTGTGTGCACGTGTGTGTGTGTGTGTGTGTGTGTGTGTGTTTCAAATATCATCTTCTTCCAGAGAGAGTTCACCTTTTTCCTTGCTAAGTAGATAGACTGGGGGCTGATCCACATTAGTTCAATAAGGGACTAAAGTGGACCGTAGTCTGGGTTGCAGTTTGGGATCAGCTCAGTTTACATTTGGTTCACCCTCTTCACATCCTGATGTCTCCTAAGGCTTTCACCTGACAGTTTGTTGTGTGTGCTGGGACTTCTCCCCCTGGCAGATCAGGAACTCCAGTCTTTGTCTCATTGTTACAGTGAGGTTGCCAAAAGCTTTACTTTGCTTTTCTGAGGGTTTCAGCCCAGCTTTTCTTTGTCCCATCCTTTGCGGCTATCTTAAAGAGAAAACTTCCTCATTTGAGCCTTTCAATTATGTCACTGAAGCTGCATAAAACTGCCGTAAGTCTGTTGGCTTCTCCATCAACCAGAAGCAGCTCTTTCATCAGGCAAAGACTGGGTTTTCGGCTTATTGCTTGCACCCAGGGATTGGGTTAACCAGTTTCCTTTGGGGAAAGTGGCTGCAAAAAGATCAGCTCCCTGCTTCACGGGTTTCCCCTCCGAAATGTTATTACTTTCTTTCCTTCTTGCTTCAGCAACTATGTGATGCATTTAAGCAATGTTTGTATTACAATTTTTTTTAAATTTTTTTAATGTTTGTTTTTGAGAGAGAGAGAGAGAGAGAGGAGCAGAGAGAAAGGGAAACACAGAATCTGGAGCAGGCTCCAGACTCTGCACTATCAGCACAGAACCTGACGTGGGGCTCAAACTCACAAACTGTGAGATCATGACCTGAGCCAAAGTCAGACGCTTAACCTACTGAGCCACCCAGTTGCCCCTAAATTTTTTTTTAATGTTTATTTATTTTTGAGAGATGGGGAGAGAGACACAGAGAGAGAGAGAGAGAGAGAGAGAGAGAGAGAGAGAGAGAGACAGAGCATGAATGGGGGAGGGTCAGAGAGAGAGAGGGAGACATAGAATCTGAAGCAGGCTCCAGGCCGTGAGCTGTCAGTACAGAGCCCAACGTGGCACTCGAACTCACAAACCGTGAGGTCATGATCTGAGCTAAAGTCTGATGCGTAACTGACTGAGCCACCCAGGTGCCCCCAGTGTTTGTATTTTATATAGCTTTTCTAGGTTCCTGGAAAAATCATTCGTCTAAGTAAGCAACTCCATCCTACTTAGAAGCATAATGTCAGTGCTAGAGGTGGTATTTTTGATAAAAAACACATCACTTTAAATGCTTGCACTAAGTTT
Source organism: Panthera pardus (assembly GCF_024362965.1). Lineage (NCBI taxonomy): Eukaryota > Metazoa > Chordata > Mammalia > Carnivora > Felidae > Panthera > Panthera pardus. The sequence continues at coordinate 15,120,080 of NW_026526688.1, forward strand.
TAGGATAGGTAGTGTGCTCCATTGCCAGAAATGGAAGGTCTGAAATGCACTTTTTCCTTTTTAATCAATATGTTTTCTATTAAAATGTCTTTGTTGCATGTATATATTTAATTCTTTTTAAAAAATGTTTATTTAATTTGAAAGAGAGATTGTGTGCGTGCATGAGCGAGGAAGGGGCAGAGAGAGAATCCCAAACAGGCTCCACGCTGTCAGCACAGAGCCCGCCGTGCGGCTCAATCTCATGAACCTTGAGATCATGATCTGAGCTGAAATCAAGAGTCAGACACTTAACTGAGCCACCCAGGCGCCCCTGTATATATTTAATTATGATATGAAATACAATATTCAGACATGAAATGTTTATGTAGTTGCTTTTCCAAATTATATGTATACCTTTTAAAATATTGGATGGATTGAAAGTGGTGAGCTGAAAAGACACCAGGGTTTGCACCAACTGTCACAGGTGGTAGACAGTTCTTGTTGATGTGCCACTTACCTTGTGCTTCTAAATTATCAAAACAATCCCCATTAAGAGTATAAAGGAAATGGGAACAAACTGCAAATAAAACTATGTGTTTTTTTTGCAAGAGAAGGTATTTATAGTTTTTCATCTACAATACATGGGTTAAATGTTTAGAAGTTAATAACTTTATCTTGAATCATTGAGAGTGACCAACTACATTAAATATCTTTTCTAAACCCTTTGGTTAGTCACATTTCTAAAGTAATTGCGTGTAAAAACAGCCTAAGAACCTAATTCCATTTATAATTGAATGCCCAAGACACATGTTTTGAAGTTCCACTCTTTGACAATTACAACATGAATGAGATCATTAAGCTTTCTCTTGTGAATGCCTGTGTTTCTGCCTTTTAAAATGTTTTGATATCTGCGTGTTTCAGATAGCAGTTATCTGATTAACTATTGCATTTTCCTAAAACCGTCTATTTTTAGTTGGCCCTTCTCTTGCCTTTGGAGATCTGCCATGTGCAGTGATCTCAGAGGAGGGAGGGAGGGAGGGCCTGTTTACTGGAGAGACGTACTTTGGGTGACATGGCAGGGTCCTGGCAGGTTATAATTTCCACTGTTGGAGATCTCAGACACTGAGCACTTCCTTATTTGGGGGAGACATAGTCAAGGGTAGAACTTGGCAATTACATTAAGAAAAAAATCAACAGATAAGGAACTTACTGCATTCTAGTGAGTAGGAGAAAATATACAAAAATTGTGTTTGCTTTATCATGTTGCTTTGTCATTAACATTAGCTTTTGTCATTTAATGAAATATCAACAAAGTGTTTTATATGCTCATCTATATACTTATAAAATTAATGACACTATAATATGTATTATAGTAGTACTTTGCCAAGTTTTTTTTTTTCTCCCACACAACAGCTTTTGTGGGAAATGCCATTTACATGAGGGTGACAGCCCCATGGGAAAGCTAGTGAAATGCACAAATTCTGGCAAAGTTCTTGTAACTCCACTCTTTTCTTTCCCTATGTAAGGAAGCCTAGTTATTTGCAAAGGGATGAAAGTAAACTTATTGTTGGAGGAACTTTGAATCTACCCTCACTTGAAAACAAATAGAAAGGAATCAATCCCAAACTGATACTCTGTTGTTAATAACCATTTTCTAGGACACATTTCCCAGTGATAGATACTCACTAGGAGATCATATCCCTTAGTTTGGAAAGAGTGTGCGTAAATACATCAACATCATACAGTAAATACTTCCCTTCTAGGTGTTAGCTCAGTATTTTCAAGCTTCATACCTGATGTATGAAATCTTATTCTCAATGTCACCCACTTAATGAACTACCCCTTCATTTTATCTTCCTCCCTCTTTTCTGCTCACATTGATATGTACATGTTTCTACCATTGCACCAATAAGGCATAATTTCATTTTAGGGAGATTATTTGTTTCCTCTTATAAACTGTGAGAACTCCTCCCTCCCCCAAATAAAGACTAGGTCATATTTATCTAGTACTCAGCACACTGCCTAGAATACAATAGTTGCTTGCTATATGGTTGTTAATGAACGGGAACAAGATTTAGTAACTCTCAATCACTCAGAGTTGAAGCCTGAGGCATGCATGGTAATGATGTGGACATCTAGAATTATAAAACACTTCATGAAAAAAGGAAACACACTAATTTTGTGTGGCTGATGGAATTTTTGTTCAAATAAAAATTATTTTAGCGTGAAATTTAGGGAATATTGAATTGGGTTTACAATAATAGGCAGGAAGATCGTAAAATACTTTAATGGGGGAAAATATATTACTCTAGACTGGTTTCTACTCTTTTTTTTTTTAATGTTTATTTATTTTTTGAGACAGAGAGAGACGGAGCATGAACGGGGGAGGGTCAGAGAGAGAGGGAGACACAGAATCTGAAGCAGGCTCCAGGCTCTGAGCTGTCAGCACAGAGCCCGACGTGGGGCTTGAACTCATAGACTGTGAGATCATGACCTGAGCCGAAGTCGGACGCTCAACTGACTGAGCCACCCAGGCGCCCCTAGACTGGTTTCTACTTTTAATTGCTGCCCTGCACAGCTATAGGAATTGAACATGAATTAATAATTAATAGAAACATAAGACAGAGAAAAATATATTTTGTACACTGCTCTTTGAAAATTGGTTTTGAGGGGCACCTGAGATTTTCAATCTCAAATTAATTCTAAACCACAAATATAGCCAATATCCTCAAGCAAGTGATTCACACATGTGTGGCTGCAGTAACAAGATGATCGCTAAACTCTTTGCAGAAGAGTGGAGGGGACCTTATAGTATAGTTGTCAAGAGCACAGATGCTGGAACCAGACTGCCTGGATTTGAATCCTGGCTTGATGACTTGGCAACTGAGCCCTTGACTGTGTTGCTTAACATCTCTGTGGATCAGTTTCTTATCTATAAAAATAGAGTAACAACAGTATCTACCCCACCGGGTCATTGTGTGGACTAAATGAATGAATATACATAAAGTGCTTAGCATGGTAAGTGATACATAGGAAGCACCATATAAATGTTAGTTATTTTTGTTATTAATCTAGGATAAGCAGTTACAGACATGTAATTCAGGGCATCAATGATCATCGTATGTTCTTCTTTCCAGCTAGTAGGTAAGCATGTAGCCATAAGGGTCAAACAAAATCATTAATACTGCATAAATGGTGTGATACAATTAAGGATGTAGGTTGATTACCCTTGAAAGAACTTTTAGGAAGCTTTTTTTTTCTTTTTAAGTTTATTTATTTATTTATTTTTTTTTAGTAATCTCAATACCAATGTGGGGCTTGAACGCATGACTCTGAGATCAAGAGTCACATGCTAGCTAGCCAGGTGCCCCTCCTTTTAAAAAGTTTGTTTGTTTGTTTGTTTGTTTGTTTATGAGGCTTTATTAGAACAGGTGATTACTGCATGGTTATAGAAGCTCTGTGGAAATTCTGGACTCCTAGTGCAGCAAGATTTTTTTAAGTGTTTTGTGCAGATGCCATGGTTTCTGACACATTCATTAATTGGTGCCTTAAATTATTAGTCTAAATCCAACTACAACACTTGTGACATAAACATAACATAGCAGGACTTCCTTTTTCTTTATACAAGTTGACTTTCCATAGATACCACACTCAGGATGTCATTGAAATATTGTTTCCTACCTGGATTCTTATACATTTGAATTCCATAAGAAGTATGCAAATGCTGCAGGAGCCAACAGTGGCCCAATTACCTATGACTTTGTAACCAATTACCTCAAAACTTGGTGATGAAAAGTGGCTGCCATTTTATTATGCTCACAATTCTGTGGGTCAGGCATCGGGCAGGGCTCAGTGGGGATGTCCCCCCTCCCTCCCCCGCCCCCGTCCGCTACACTAAGTTTGAGGCTTCGGTTGGGATAACTTAAATACCCAGAGATGCCTCTATTGGGGTCCCAGTTCTTCTAGATTTGGTGCCTGCTGGGGATAGAATGTCTCCTTTACTCACATGTCTGGTGCCTATGGTGGCAAGAATGTCAGGGAGTTGGTTGGCTCTGCTCTCTCTCTCTCTCTCTCTCTCTCTCTCTCTCTCTCTCTCTCCATACTCTCTTCGTATGGCTAGCTTGAACGTCCTCACAACATGATGACCTCAGGGGAGTTGCACTTGTTACATGGTTCCTGGCTGCCAAGAGGCAGGAGTGAGAACTATGAGGCCAATAACATCTAGGACCAGAAGTGGCACAGCATCAGTTCAGCTCTGTTCTATTGGTCAAAGCAATCACGGCCTGGCCAGAGTCCAGAAGGTAGAGAGGGAGGGAGAGAGAGAGAAAGACTCTATCTTGTGATGAGGGAGTGGCCAAGTTATATTCCAGAAATGCACATACACGGGTACTATTGTGCAGCCATCTTTAGGCAACACTATCTGCCACCAACAGAAATTCCAAAGCAAAGGCCCTCAGACTGGAATGCACCTCCCTGAGTGATGATTGTCTGAGCTTCTGTTAATCCCAGGGGGCAATCAGCAATTGATAAGCCTGGACAAGAGAACATTTAGCAAAGCCCACTTTCCGCATAGGAATGGCAGGCAATGAGAAGAAATGCTGACAGAGAATTCATTCACAGGGCTCTTTCATCCTGCCCCAAATGCCACTCGATCTCCAACTTTAGGATGGAGACAACTGAGGCAAGTGTTCCCCCCGTGTTATTGGAGTTGGGTTTGGGGTTTTCATTTGATTAGTACTCACAGCATTCTTCATTGTTTTTCTTGAGTGTTTTCAAGTAAATTGGTGCAAGAATTTCTTCTGAATGAAGTAACACTGTCTCTCTCATGGGTTCTTAGTTCCCTTGGAGGCTGCAGTGAATGCTGAAGAAGCATGGGTTCTGCAGTCATATAGATCTGGTTCGAATTTTGGGTTCATCAGCTATTAGTTGTTTGACTTTGGGCAAATGACTTCACATCTGTGAACTTTTCTCATTGGAAACACTGAAATAATCATCGTTCCTCCTTATTGAATTTTGTAAGAACGAGGCATTTGATCAATGTTGAACACCTTTCCTTGGAAAATAACCAGGAAATCTTCACGCTATTTGGGTCAATACAAAGGTCCTGAATACTGAATCTAGGAAAGGAAACAGTTGCTTGCCTAGCAACAGCTGCACCTTCCTTTGTGATGACATACACAAGTGCCCCTTTGCAGGGGATATAAGGCACAGCACGACATTTCTGGAGACATGACAGATGTGATCATGGCACTCTTGGCAAGGCGGGCTCCTTCTCAGCTTTTGGGCCAGAGTAATCCCTGCCTATGCCGAGAGGCCTCCCCTACCTGTCCTGTCTGGTGTAGTGCTCCCTGTTTCTATCACTACACCTGTGTGACACTTTCAAGACTTAATCTCATGCTGTAATTATACTTGTGGTTGTTACTTGGGTATTGCTTCCCCTATCTCAGTCTTTTTCCCCTCGATTGGTTTTTAGTTCATCTTCAGAACAATATTTGCAGGAATGTTCACTTCATCTCTGTCTTAGCTCCCTGCTGCTGAAGCAGCTAGGGATTGGGGGCCACAAGAAGAGAGACTGGGGCTTGGGAGGGGGGCAAAGAGAGAGGAAGAGTGAGGAAGAAAAGAAGGCTGTATTCATGGATGGATTTTAGGCAGAGATGTCCTGGAGCAAAAAACAATTGAGTTCATGAATAACTGGGAATTGAGGATTATTGAAAATGAAAATATGTTTGATTACTTATCTAAAACCTATTATTGCCATTATAACTACCTTCTGAAAAAAATCACAATAATATCACCGCATATAAAAAAGTTACTAGCACATTGCCTGGCATTTTGTGAATAATGATAGATGGCAATAATGACCTAATGAGGTTGATATTCAGGTGATAGCAGTAAGAATTGGTTAGGCAGCTCCTCATATTAATTCCACTGAGTTCTGATGGTATATACTTCACATGGCCTTACCTGTTCAGAGGATCAAATACTATCTGTGAGTGAGTGATGTGTGTGTGTGTGTGTGTATGTAAAGAGCTTGCTATCTGTATGTGAGAGAGAGCATTATATTAGAAGTTGCTCTTTTAATTTGTCACATTCATTACAAACATTGTAAACATGGAACTTTTCATTGGTTCATTTTAATATGGTAGACAGACTCTTAAGATGATCTCAAATGATCCCTACCTGCTGGTCTTCATACCTTTTTGTAATCCTCTGCCTTTGAGTTGGAGTTTGGCTTTAGTGAATCACCTCTAGCATATAGAATGCAACAGACATGATGGGATGTCACCTCTGAGATCAGATTGGGGATTTCAGACTTGGGTGATCTAAAGGAAGCAGCCTTATGTTAGATGTTCATACTGGAGTGGGGTCCTCCAGAGAGTGAGGAACTAAGGCCAGTCCCAACCATGCTCAAGGAACTGAACCCTGCAGCAACTATGTGAGTGAGCTTGGCAGTGATCCACACCCAGTTGAGCCTTCAGATGAGACTATAGCCATGGCTTGACTGTAACTTTATCAGACACCTTGAGCTAGAGGCATTCAGTTGGACTGTGCCTAGATTCCTGACCCACAGAAAGTGTTTCATTTTAGATTTTTTAAAAAATTGTTTATTTGTTTTTGAGAGAGAGAGACAGAGGAGAACGAGAGAGAGAGAACATGCATGTGGGGGAAGGGACAGAGAGGGAGAGAGAGAGTCCCAAGCAGGCTCTGCACTGTCAGCACAGAACTGGATGTGGGCTCAGTCTCATGAACTGTGAGATCACGACCTGAGCTGAAATCAAGGAGTCGGATGCTCACTGGACTGAGCCACCCAGGCGCCCTGTGTTTCTTGTTTAAGCTACTCAGTTTTGGGGGTATTTTGTTATGCCACAATAGATACCTAATACAGATGTCAAATGCCATTTATTCAAGAGGGCACCAATGAAGGACTTTTCTGGAAAATGATACCTGCCAGTGGCTGATCAGTTTAATGGAACACATGTAAAAGCCATAGGACAGATTGTCTAGGTGTCGATTCCAGTTTCTACCACTTCATGACTGGGGAACCCTAGACAAATGACTTACATTCTTTTTGCCTTAGTTTCCTCATCTATAAAATGGGGACGGTCATATCTAACTCAAAGGGCTGTTTGTAAGGATTGAAGACCTTTGCATACTCTAAGCACTGAATTAATTTTACTCTATTATTATTACCAAGGGGGGACTGCTGCCCATAGAAGACCATTACCCTGCCTGGAACTACATGTCGAAAGAGTATGTCCATAGAACTTATCTAGACATCTCAGCGCTGAACCCTAAGCCTTGCGTTTGGGAAAAGGGGCTTTCTTTTTGCAGATGCAAAAAGTCTTACTTTTTTTTTTATCTTACTCTTGACTAAAACATGGCCCTAAGACCTTCGAGCCTAGATAAGAGTAGCAGAAGATGGAAAGCCTGTTATTTCAAAGCTTCAAGCAATATTTCAAGAGTTAGCTATTTGACTATGCTATTCCTTTGTATATTCTAGGAAACATTCTTTATTCTGGGAAAATCATTCACTCAGAGCATTAACTCCTAATGCTTCTTCTGATAGTCATCTGTCTAGAAAAATGACAATATAATTTTTTTCTCAATGAAAAATAAGCAAAACACAGTTTTACACAAAAACAACCTTAATGAAAGTTTTCTTTTTCTTTTTTTAAGCATAATTGTTATCTTTTCTAGTAATATCTGTATCTTCTTCCTAGACGGATTTTTTGTGTAGATAACACCGGGAATTACTGGGTTTCTTCTGTAGCAGGCCCACAGTACTTGATGGAGATATGACAGGAGAGTTCCAGAAGAGTTTTGGGAGGAGGGACTGATGACACGTTTCGTGGTTGACTAACTTTTTAAAAAAGCCACTTCCAAGGGCCCATCAACCAGTCAGCTAATCCACTTGTTACGGGCGGGGGGGGGGGGGGGGGGGGGGGGATGGGGAGGGGGTGGAGCGTGGGGAGGAGCGACACAGCTCGGGAATCCTTGCCTTCCATGTGTAGTCTTGCGTGCCGTCCCCCCTCTGAGCCCGGCCACCTAAACGCACCCCCCCCCCCCCCGGCCTTCCGGGCCACCTCTAAGACCTTCCACCCCTGACTCCTGGAGATTTCTCTGGGCCGAGTCCAGCCAAGGGCGCTCCCGGGACTCGGCGAGATCTGCCCCTCCTCCACCCGCGTCTCCGCCCCCTGCCGGGGCCGCCGGGCGCCGAGGGAGGCCGAGGGTGCAGCAGCTGGAAAATGAGCGGTGCCCGGGAGGGTGGCCCGGAGCTGCAGGTAACGCGCGCCAGAGCTCGGGCCGGAGCGGGCTCTGCGCACCCTCTCCTTCCCGGCGCGGAGACCCTGGGGCTGCGCGGGGCGTCCCGGGGCGTCCGGGGCGCGGGGTGGGGGTGGGGGGCGGCCAGCCCCGGCGCGGGTGGGGGCACTAACGCTCCCCGCCTGTCGCGCAGCGACGTCCGGCGGCTGTTCCCGGGAGCGGCGGGAGGCGGCGGCGGCGGTGAGCGGGGGCCCGCGCGGCGGGCGTCCGCCGCTTCAGAAGATGGAGAAGTTTCTGCAGATCGCGCGCCTCACTCTCTGGCCATCGTCCTGGGCCCCGGCCGAGGGGCCACCGGGGGAGAGGTCCGGGGCCGCCCCAGCCTGCGCCCCCGGCCCATCCCCGCCACTCGCCCGGCACCACATCGGCTACGAGATCTTCGCCGACTTCAAAGCCGAGAACATGCAGCACTTCTGGAACAAGAAGGTCACGGCCGCAGTGGCCGAGACCTTCTTCCTGGGCTGGATCGACGAGCAGGTCCTGCTGATCCAGGGCAAGGAGGAGCATCTGGAGGCGCTGCGCGAGGGCTGGACGCGCCCGGGCTCTGCGGCCCCGCCCTCGGGCTTCCACATCCGCTGCCTCGGTGAGTCTGGCGGCCGCCCGCCCCGTCCCGCCCAGAGCCCGCGCCCGGCACCGCGACGGGGACGGCCGGTTCCCCCCGGGCGGCCCGCGCCTCCCTCCGCCTCCGCGCCCGGCCGTGGGAGGGGCCGGCGGGCCTCCGCGAGCGCGGGATTTGGGGAACTTCCTGGCACCTAAAACGGGGATTCGTACCTTTCCCCACACGCCCCCCCCGCCGGCCCGCCGGAGCCTCCCTGGCGCGGGCCGCGCGCTCCAGCGGGGCGGTGCCTGGGGCCGGCCAGGTAGGCGGCGGCGCTCGGCGCGGGAGGCTCGGCGGTCGGCGGCCGCTCGCGGATCCGCCTGGCTCACCTTCTCCGCGCTGCCGGGATCGGGCCGGGGACGCGTGCTATCGAGGGAGGGAAGTCGAGAGAGGATTCAGGTAGCATCGGGTAGCCACGGGCTCTACGGCGGGAGGCGGCGGCGGGCGGTTCAGGTGCGCTGTGTCCCCTCCCCACCCCACGGCCTCCGTCCCCCGACGTCCTTTCCGCCCGCGACCACTCTGCGCCTCCGCGCGGCTCCTGGCTGCTTTCGCCCTCGGGGACCCGTCCCGCAGTTCTGGTGCAGGGTGGGGTCCAAGCGCCGAGGTTTGTGTGCAAGACAGAGCTGTGGATTTCGTTTTAAATATCTTGCCTCCCGTACGTCTTTCCGAAGTCATTTGTGTGTTTGAAGGGAGGAAGGGACACGAGGAAAACGGGGAAACTCTGATCCTCAACAAAAGAAGATAGTGGTGCCAGGGAAGATAGGCCGATAGGTGACATCGCTGCGCCCTTCCAGTGTTGCTTGACCTGCTGCTTGTTTGTTGTTTTTAAATTGCACTCCTGTATTCTTAACCCAGATTGCATCTCTTTTTGGAATATACTTCTTAGTTTTGTACCTTGGGCCCAGTGGTTAAAAACGTATATAGTAAATAGTAGTGTTTTATGAAACGATTTCAAGAAAGAAAGCATTCTTTCTAGTACCACGGTTTTAGAAGTTCTTTCATGACATTTTTGGGAGTGAGGTCAAAAGTTCAAACGCTAAAAGACTGTAAAGCCGCCCTTTTCGTTACCCAGTTGCTATGCCGCCTTCCTCTGAAGGATTAGTTTATACCCGCTAGCGTGTCTTCCTGTATGCATACGGCAAATTTATAGCATTCTTCATTTACTTGTATTTTGTCTGTTTTCGCACTGCAGAAATCTTTACAAAGATTCCTTTGAATCGAGTGGACAAAAACCAGGAAGGTTTGCATCTTGTGTGTTTTGTAACCTGTGCTAAATTTCAAAAGGTCCTTTAATTTTTTTTTTTTTTTTTTTTTTTTACTTTAGTGAAAACCTCAATGGACTACCTGTAATTAAGCTGCCTTAGTAAAGGGGCCAAGATTAATGCCTCTGAGACTTGATCTGCTCTTGTATGTAAGGACTGCAGCACATCAGGAAGCAGGGATATATGTGGTTATTTTTCATATCCTGTGTAGATTATAGCACTTTAATAATTTTCTTTTGAACTTGACTTTATTCTTATTTTTTGCTTTTCATTTTTGAAAATCTCAAACATGCAGAAGTAAGCATATTCCAAAAACCTTATATTGAATTCCCATGTACCTGTTATCCAGCTTTGAAATTTATCTGCACGTGGCCAATCTTATTTCATCTGTACCCTTGCCCTCCCTACCCCCATTTGGAAATCCCAGATATGGTATCAATATCATTTGATTTCTAAATATTTCAGTTCTTTTTTTTTTTTTTTTTTCATTTCAGCGGAATTTGTAAACTCATTGGAATTGATGATCTGTCATATTAACCAAAGAGAGCTATTTTGGCAATTTGAAAGGTTCCACATTGCTGTAGTTTGACCGACAGTTGCCCTGGTCTGGCTGGGTAGGCTGGAGCTGTCTCAGGCTGACTGGTAACTGGCGGGTGGAGCTGTTGCTATTGCTCAGCTCAGCCCTTAACTGTGTACCGGGATGGGAAGTCAAGAGACTGCCTCCTGGTGCAGAAGCATCAGGTAAGGGAGTGGGAGTGATGCCTGCTGGGATCCAAGCGGTAGCTTTCTTTTGAACTACTTTGGGGGTTCATACTTTCGACTAGAATTCCGATTGTGTTTCAGTAATGATAGTAAAATGCAGAGTAGTTGGAGAGAGTATATCTGCTGTGAGAATTCTCTGTGGGAAGCTCAGTGTCTGTGGCAGGCTGCCATGTGCTTTATTGAAGGTGCAAGCAATACCAGATTTCTTCTGCCTGTAATTCCAAAAGTATGTAAATTTCAGGGGCGAATCGGACAATGAGGAGATGACTGGAGTCAACAAGAAGCAGGGAAACTAAGGAACTCAAGGAAGAGTTTTGATTGGGAGTACTCAAATCCATTCCTAGAAATTACCTACTCTGGGCATGTAGAAAAAAGTTCAGACCTTGGATTTCCAGGACCTTAAAAGGGATATGTGTGTTCAGGAAACTAGGAACGTTTCAAAATGGTGCTGTATATTTTGAGTAAGTTAAATCCCATACGTTCATTGAGTACGTACTAGTTTCCAGTCTCCGCGTTTCTCCTGAGATTGTAAAGACTGGTGAGGCATGCGGTCATTTTGGGGGAGACTCCACAAAACTGGGAGGTGCTTCTTTGAAGGGAGCAAGGAGTGCCTTCTGCCTCGTGAGCTGGTGGAGAGGTTTCCCAGAGATGGGACCCCCCCCCCCCCCACCCCCTGCCCCGAGCTTAGACCTTGTGTAGATGTGGGCCTCGAGGGGCCTTGTTCAGAACAGGACAGCTTTCCTACCCAGGCAAGAGCAAAGTCACCGGGTTGGGGAGCTCATGACACATTTGGAAACTGGCTGGTTTGGGTGGGTAGGGAGAGGGTTGTGTTCCGACAATGCAAAAGGATGCTAGGCCGAGATCTGAAGACTTAGAAGCCACTGGTGACTTTTGAGCAGGGAAGGGGGGGACGTGATTTGGTTTTTGGTATAAGGAGAATTCTGGGGCCAGTGGGAATGGGGGGAGGGGATTACACACAGGAGCCCCACTTGAGTTCCACGGACACAGTTGTGGGCAAGAGGTGATGGGAGCTGCAACAGAGCGTTCAGTCTGGAAGGCACATCCCATGGCCAACGGTTGTTTCCCTTAAGGAAAATACCGTTTTAGATGGGCTGTGTCTGGAGCGTCTTCCAGCCCTGGCTCTTACCCTGTAGGACTTGTGTGGAGCCCACACGCTCCTTCTCCTGGGGCTCATGGGGTTTTTCCCACCCACCATGACCCAGCAGTCCACACCACAGGGGTCTCCTGACTTCATATCTCAGGGGGCATGGGCGGTTCTCTGTCCCTGCCGGTGGTTCTTCCTATTTCCCCAGTTTATCCTTCCGTATTCAAATGCTTAGCACCAAATACACTTTTTAGACTTTAAATCAGAACTTATATTTTATTTGTTTTTTATTTTTTTAGCGTTTATTTATTGAGAGACAGAGAGAGACAGAGCATGAGCATGGGAGGGGCAGAGAGAGGGGGAGACACAGAATCTGAAGCAGGCTTCAGGCTCTGAGCTGTCAGCACAGAGCTGACGCGGGGCTTGAACTCATGAACCGTGAGATCATGACCTGAGCCAAAGTTAGGATGCTTAACTGACTGAGCCACCCAGGCGCCCCAGAACTATATTTTAATTATAAAATGGTTTAGAACTGAATGGGCATTGAGATTTTATTCTATTTCAGTATCTTTATTGGTTTTCCCAAAAGGAGTTACTTTCTTAAAGTGGTTTCTCCCAGGAGTAAAATTTCAAGACATAATTTTTTTTTTTTAATGCCTTATCTTGGGGCAAAATGGGAACCTCTTACACTGTTGGTGGGGAATACAAACTGGTGCAGCTGCTCTGGAAAACTGTGTGGAGGTTCCTCAAAAAATTAAAAATAGAATTACCCTATGACCCAGCAATAGCACTACTAGGAATTTATCCAGAGGATACAGGAGTGCTGATGCATAGGGGCACTTGTACCCCAATGTTTATAGCAGCACTATCAACAATAGTCCAATTATGGAGAGAGCGCAAATGCCCATGAACTGATTGCATGGATAAAGATATGGTTTATATATCCAATGGAATACTACTTGGCAAGGAGAAAGAATGAAATTCTGCCATTTGCAACAACATGGATGGAACTGGAGGGTATTATGCTAAGTGAAATAAGTCAGTCAGAGAAATGACAATATCAGATGCTTTCACTCATGTGTGGAATATGAGAAACTTAACAGAAGACCGTGGGAGAAGGGAAGGGGAGAAAACAGTTCAGAGAGGGAGGCAAACCCGTAAGAGACTCTTAAATACAGAGAACAAACTGAGGGTTGATGGGGGCGGGGGAGGAGAAAATGGGTGAAGGGCAGTGAGAGCACTTGTTGGGGTGAACACCAGGTGTTGTATGTAAGCGATGAATCATGGGAATCTACTCCTGAAGCCAAGAGCACGCTGTATTCACTGTATGTTAGTCAACTTGACAATAAATTGTATTTAAAAAAAGTGTCTTCTGGGTATCTGGCTGGCTCAATCGGTAGAGCATGCGACTTCTGATCTTGCAGTCGTGAGTTTGAGCCCCACGTTGGGGGTAGAGTTTATTTAAAAACAAAACCAAAGAAACGGAAAAACCCAACCAAAGCAGAAAAATATACTCTCCAAAACAATTTGTATATGCTCCTCCAAAGGTTGATTTATTTAAGTCAACTTCGAATAACATTCCTAGACGGAAGGTTGGGATTGATTAATGAGTGTTAGGAAGCTTTCTGAATGAGAGATACTGATTCATTCAATGACCGGAAGCCTGCTGTGTTGTAGGATTTGTTCTGGGAGCCGAAGTGGAGGTACCATTCTAGTGGGGGCAACAGGTATTTCAAAAATTAAACAAAGAAATAAGAATTTCAGATAGTTGCAAGTGCTGTAAAAGTTATGCAGGAGATAGGATAAAGGGTGATGAGGAGAAATGGGATAATAGTCAACATCTATTGATCATTTGTTATTTTCTAAGTACTTTATTTTTATTTTTTATTTATTTTTTTAATGTTTTTATTTATTTTTGAGACAGAGAGAGACAGAGCATGAGCAGGGGAGGGCAGAGAGAGAGGGAGACACAGATTCCAAAGCAGGCTCGGGCTCCGAGCTGTCCGCACAGAGCCCGACGTGGGGCTCGAACTCACGGACTGTGAGATCATGACCTGAGCTGAAGTCAAACGCTTAACCGACTGAGCCACCCAGGCGCCCCAGTACTTTATTTTTATTAACTAATCTTTTTTTTTTAATTGAAGTATAGTCGACACGCAATGTTACATTAGTCTCGAGTGTACAACATGGTGATTTGACAAGTCTATATGCTTTGCTATGCGCATCACAAACGTAGCTATGATCTCTCACCACACAACACTCACCATACCATTGGCTGTATTCCCTGTGACGTACTTTTCATCCCCTCCACTTACTCATTCCTCGCCTGCAAGCCTGTGTCTCTCTCTCCCCTCCATCCCTTTTGCTCATCCCCCACCCCCTCGCCTCTGGCAACCATTATTTGTTCTCTGTATTCATGGACCCCCTTCTGCTTTTTGTTTGTTTGTTTGTTTTGTTGTTTAGGTTCCACATGTAAGTGAAATCCTATAGTATTTTGCTTTTTCTGTCTTATTTCACTTAGCATTTTATTAACTAATCTTTAAGATAATTATCTGTTTTAGGTATCATTATTTTACCCATTTTACAAATGAAAGAAGTGAGGGACAGAAAGGCAAGTGCTTCTCCAAGGACACCTAGTTCCTAAGCAAAAGAGCTAGGGTCTGGGTCCAGACAGTGGGTTTTCTTTAAAAAAATTGTTGTTTTTAATGTTTAATTACTTTTGAGAGAGAGAGAGAGAGACCAAGTGTGAATGGGGGAGGGCAGAAAGAGAGAGGGAGACACAGATTCCAAAGCAGGCTCCAGGCCCTGAGCTGTCAGCGCAAAGCCCGACACGGGGCTCAAACCCACGAACCGTGAGATCATGAGCTGAGCCAAAGTCAGACACTTAACGGACTGAGCCACCCAGGCGCCCTTGGACAGTGGGTTTTCTTTCCTTTCCTTTCGTTTCCTTCTCTTCCCTCCCCTCCCCTCCCTTCCCTTCGGTCAGGTTTTCGTGACCAAAATTTCCTTCCCAGCCCCCAATACACACACCTGCCAACAATTTAGGGACCAGGTGGCCTAGTTGCAACTGGTTTGGTTGGCAGTGGCTACGTTCTTTTCTCTTAAACACAACGGAAGAGAGAAATCAGTGCCAGGGTCCAGGATGTTGCATCGGAGCATCGTGTTTGAGCTCCCTTTGGGCCCAACAGGTGGGTTCCTTACTTTGTGTGCTTAATACTCTTTCCGCAGGGCTTATGCAAAGCAGGGCACATTCTTCACTTTGGGCCCCGAAGCTAGCGCCCCTCCCCACCGGTGTCTTGAGTGCCTGCCTGTCAAACATCTTGTTTCACGTCCTCTTGACTGATGATCAGTCTGCCAGCGACAATGGAGGAGCAGATGGAAAATCTGCTTGACGTGTTGGCGGAACGGAAAGAGCCAGGGAGGTGGGGCGGGGGGCTTGTGGAGCCGGCCAGAGAAGGGAAGGTGTGACAGGAGATGAGGTCAGAGGGGCCCCAGGCCATGTGGGGCCTCCTGGGATTTTATTCTGTGGTGACCAGGCATCCCCATCCTGCAAATACGGAGGGGAGCGCTGGGTTGGGGTCTGTAGGATGTACAGAAAAATTTCACGCCCGGGCCTCTCTCTTAGAGAACCTCACCTCTCATGTTAAAATCTCAGGATGAAGTCTAAACAGTGAGCGATGATGTATTTCAAGTTTTATTAATTTCTGGCCAGTCATAAAAATATTTTTATGAATTACCTCACTCTGGCTCAACAACATTTTCAGTGAAGGTGTGTCAGTTTCATTGTAATAAAGCATTTAGAATGAACTTCTGAGGCTCTCGGGCTTGCGCGATAACTGAGAGGCTTGGCAGAGATTTATAGATTTTCACCTCTTAGGGCTTAATTCTGATCTTGAGCATGTGTTTTTTTTTTTTCCACTCTTGCATTAAGAGGTAAATTTGCTGGTTATCACCAAGTTCTTTCTTTCTCCTCCCCTCCCCTCCCCTCCTTCCCTCCTTCCCTTCCTTCTTCCCTTCCTCCCCTCTTTTCTCTCTCTCTCTTTCTTTCTTTATCAAAATTTTTTTTAAATTCCAGTTAGTTAACATGTAGTGTTAATGTTGGTTTCGGGAGTAGAACCCAGTGATTCATCACTTACATACAACACCCAGTGCTCAGCACAAGTACCCTCCTTAGTGTCAGTCACCCATCTAGCCCATCCCCCACCCACCTCCTTATTACCAAGTTCTTTTTCTTTAAAAAAAAATTTTTTTTAAGTTTATTTATTTACTTTGAGAGAGAGAGTGCGTGAACAGGGGAAGGGCGGGTAGGGGGAGGGACAGAGAGACAGGGAAAGAGAGAGAGTCCCAAGAGAGGAGGGGCTTGATCCCAAGAACCATGAGATCATGACCTGAGCCGAAATCAAGAGTCAAACGCCCTAACCGACTAAGCCACCTAGGTGTCCCCAAGTTCTTTTTCTTTTCTTTTTTAAATTTTTTAATGTTTATTTTTGAGAGAGAGCGTGAGCAGGGGGAGGGGCAGAGAGAGAGGGAGACACAGACTCTAAAGCAGGCTCCAGGTTCTGAGCTGTCAGCACAGAGCCCGATGCAGGGCTGGAACCCACAAACGGTGAGATTATGACCTGAGCCGAAGTCGGACGCTTAACCGTCTGAGCCCCCAGGTGCCTCTAAAGGAGCATAAAACTGAAAGGTGTCTGTCTGTGTCTTTTGTACTGGAGTGAGAGCACTCAGATGCTTTGGGGTAAAAAACCCAGAGAGGTTTGTTGTATACAAACTACTTGCTACAAATAATTTTAAAGATTTCATTCCGCTTAAAATATCTCACACAGGGATGTGTGGTCACCATGTGTATGAGGTGGGCTTTGCCATAGTTGCTGGAAGTTGGAGATGTGCCTCTGTCATTATTCTTCTCAGTGTGTGCATTTGTAAAACAAGTTTTGAACCCTTCCATTCTGTATTATAGCTGTAGAAATAGTATAATCACATTCATTCTTTTGCTTGGGGAAACTAACGATCTGGTTTACTTGAATGAGGAGGTTAAATAGATGTATTGTGAAGGTCCAAGCTGTGAATATCATTAATATATAAGTATTATATATATGCGTATACAGAAGGAACTTTATCTTTGAGAAGATTCTGTGCCAAACACTTTTTAATAAACTTTAATCACACTAGTCTCAGAGGATGTTTAAAACAGCTTTTGATATTTTGATATCAGTCAGTTTCTTGATAGAGAACAGTAAACTGGGACACTGTCAGGGACCAGAACTAGAGGACTCTCTGAAGAATTTGATAGGTGACTTAGGTAGAGAGGATCCATCATAGTCTTTGCGGGTGGGGTTGAAGGCCAACCCTCCTGGGAGGGCAGACCCAGCTCATGAGAAAGTCCACAAGGTGGTGGTGGGCACCGTGTGGAACAGACCGGGTCGTAAGATGTTCTTATGACGTTAACAGCATGAAAGCACACGTCTGTGCTGTCACTTTGACTCTTAAGACGCAAATAAACACAATAAAATCCCTCTGGGTTTTTTTTTTTTCCATCTCTTGTGAAGGCCCTAAAATACAATTTTCTAAAGCGAGAGCCCATCTGTTGTTGATGCAAAAGGACTTGTCCCTCTGAAACCAGGATGTCCCCTTCCCCTTCCCCAGGACCAAACATGTGGAAGCATATAAAGTCCTCAGTGTGCGTGAATGCTGGCTGATTAGCGGGTCATCCAAAATAACCTTCTCCTCATGAATCTGGAGGTCCCTGGCATCACCAGGGGCCTTTAAGGGGTGCGGTGCACTCTGGTGGGGTTCCATTTTGGTACCACCCGAGCTCATTGCAGCAGGCGCGTTCACAGTCAGCCTTGGGGCTGAGGGGGTGCTGGCTCCAAGGGTGGCTGCCAGTCTCCCCGCTTTGTTGCTTCCTGGGGGAAGTTGCTGTCTCTGAGCGTTTTCCTTCTGTCCAGGCCAGCCTTCTTCCAGTGCTATGTCAGACACCCTCCTCCCATGTCCCCCCGGGTTTGGGCAGTTTTTCCTTTTCACACCTTTGCAACAAAAGATGATGATTACATCTCAGCCTTTCTAAATAGTTTTTTTCCCCCCAGATTTTTTCTGGAGACTAAGATTCCGCCCCCCCCCCCCCCCCCCCCCCCCCCCCCCCGCCTTAGGTATCCCTTTACAGGACAATAGAGCTCAGCACCTGCTCCTCTAAGGAATGTTATCTTAGAAAATTCCAGTCTACCCCTTCCCTCCCCTCACTGCTGTGCCACCCTTGAAAGTGACCTTCATAAGTCCCAGATAGTTTTCTGACAGCTTCATGCTGGAAAAGAGGGGAGGAGGGGTCTACGCATTTAACCCCTTAGAGGGTCGATATGATCCTCGCGACAAAATTTTATGTGTTTACAGATATCCAAATCTTTGACTCTTGCCCCGGTAGCCTGTGTTCTGCTCCTGGCACAGTCCTCGCAGTCTGAGCCGACCTGTCAGCCCCAGGCACCTGCAAGTCCGCCCCAGAGGGCTGTGGGCGATTGGAGGCACTCCTGCGCACCTTCTCAGTTCCCTTCCCTCTTCGACTTCAGCTTGGTGCAGCCTGCGTGTTGTTCATAAAGCCACGCACACCGCCAACCTTCCAGCTCAGTTTCCTAACACTTCCTGCCTGTTCGGTGGTGGCCCTGGGTGGGTGGCTTGAGCTGGAGAAGCTGTACCAGAGCCACGTGGGATGGGGCGTGTGTGAGGGGAGACGTTGGTGGTGAGCGGAGGATACGGGGCCAAGATCTACACGTGAAAAATGCAGGGGGGAGAGAAGGCAGAAGACGAGGAGAAACCGGGGCACAGGGATCACAGGGGAACATTGGAAACTGTCTGGTTTGTGTGGGCTTGCAGAACGGTTCGGGCTGGAAAGAGTTGCTTCGGACGAGGCCCCCCTCTCAGAAGCCTTCTCTCCCTGTCTGACGGGGTGGGGGGGGCCCTGAGCTCTGTGCATCCTGGCTGCCATCTTGCCCAGGCTTGGAGGAGGCCTACGGGCTCAAGTGTGTGGCCTGCAGAGGACAGCTTTCCCCCCTTCCTGTGTGAAAAGCATTGTGCAGCCTGAACAATTCACCTCCATTTTTTTCCTTCAACCTCTGCTTCTGGTCAACAAACCAGGCGCTTCTAGACTTCTCCTGAGGCAGTGAAAGCCTGATACAGCTCAATGAACACTGCCATCCTTCTGGGAAGAAATGCCAGCTTTTGTTGATCTCGTTGATTATGTATGCCGTAATCTCCTTATATGTCCCGTATTTACCCAGATCCTCAAGCCTTCTTCCTCCAGATGACCTCTTGCCCTCTAGGCTCTGATGACCCATCCCTTCCCCGCTGCCTATTCCCTTTTGGTCTCGCCCAGCACGGGAAGCCTTGGAAAGCCTGCTGACTTTGGAGTTAATACGGAATCTCAGGAGAGATTAATGATTTTTTGTGACGGGGACTTTGTGACTGGCACAATTTGTCTGGGTTGATCACTTTCTTTTCATCAGAGTCTGGTTATTAATTTGTTTAAAAAATAAAAAGGAGGCTTTAAGTTAGTAGACTGTGAAATACTAACATAGAACAAAGAAATCAGTACTTTAGAAACGATGTCTCTGAACGCTCCCACATAGTTGGGGGTTACTCAGGCATCTTTTTCCTCTTTCGTGTATCTTCAACATTTCGTCTTACGCTTGAAGAAGGAGCATTCTAGAAGACAATCTATATGCCACATGCTCCTTCATTTTATGAAATGTTTACTGACTCTACTCCAGAGTTGATAATGTGGGTCAGGAATTGTTCCAGGCACTTTAATACACGGGCTCATTTAATTCTTACAGAGGTAGTGGTAACATTATTTCCATTTTATAGAAGAGAAAACTGAGGTTCAGAGAGTAACCTCTGCATGAGCAAGCAATCTCAAATTTCAACCCAGTAATCTGATTCCAGAGTCTGTCAACCTTTTTATTTAAAAAAAAATTTTTTTTAATGCTTATTTATTTTTGAGAGAGAGAGAGACAGAGCCACGAGCAGGGAAGGGGCAGAGAGGCAAGCAGACACAGAATCTGAAGCAGACTCTAGGCTCTGAGTGGCCAGCAGGGCTCTAAATCACACACCTCGAGGTCATGACCCGAGCCCAAGTTGGATGCTCAACCAACTGAGCCACCGAGGCGCCCTAACCTTTTTATTTTTTTTTTAATGTTTATTTATTTATTTTGAGAGAGAGAGAGAGCGAGAGAGAGAGCAAGAGAACGAGAGCACAAGTGGGGTAGGAGCGGGGGTGGGGGGGGGAGAGAGAGAGAGAGGAGAGAGAGAGAGAGAGAGAGAGAGAGAGAGAATGAGAATGAATACCAAGCAGGCTCCACACCATCAGCACAGAGCCCGACTCGGGGCTCGATCCCATGACCGCGGGATCATGACCCGAAGCAGATACCAAGAGTCAGACGCTTAAGCAACTGAGCCACCCAGATGTCCCAGAGCTGTCAACCCTTTTAAAACCAATTGTCATTTCTATTTTTCTTTCTTTCTTTTTAATCAGACCATTTTAATTTATTGAACTTTGGCTTTGTCGGATAAATGGAGCTCCTAACCAAGTCCACCTTAGTAGAAAGTCAGATTACTCTGCAACTACTTCCTAGTTCATGAGAGTGGAATTGGAATTGACGTTCTCAGCAACTGAGAGAATCTCCATCCAGATTGACTTCCTGACCGGGTAGGGATGGTTTTGATGGAGAGGGCCACGTGGCAGCCCCGGGTTTCCCCACTTCCAATAAAAGAGTCATAAAATGTCTTGTGTCTTTGGAGAGGCTCACAGAATTTAAGACTACATCAGAGATTTGAAAGATGCAGGATAGAAATTTCTATCTCCTTCCCATTTAACTCTGAAGCATGACAGGTGCAGAATGAGAGAGAATTGCAAGCTTAATGAAGTAGTGACTAATGTCATAGCTCCAGATCTGGATGTGGTCTTAGAACATATCAGTACAGCCATCAGCACAGTGATCCCCAACTGATAAATACATCGAATTTGTGAAAGTTTCCAAACACAAACTGGTATACGTAAAAAATTTCCACATACAACATACGTATGTACGTAAGTACACACACATACATAATCATATTAAAACAAAATATAGGGGCGCCTGGGTGGTTCAGTCGGTTAAGCGGCCGACTTCAGCTCAGGTCACGATCTTGCGGTCCGTGGGTTCGAGCCCCGCGTCGGGCTCTGGGCTGATGGCCCAGAGCCTGGAGCCTGCTTCTGATTCTGTGTCTCCCTCTCTCTCTGCCCCTCCCTCGTTCATGCTCTGTCTCTCTCTGTCTCAAAAATAAATAAAACGTTAAAAAAATAAATAAATAAAACAAGATATATGTAACCATGATCCAATTTAAAAATAAAATATTACAAGAACCACTGCAGTATCTTTTGTACTTTCCTTCCATGGGATCCTCTTCTGTCTGCAAGAGATAATAACTGCCCTGAAATTTGTTACTCCCTCCCTTGATTTTCTTTCATAAGTTTACCCCGTACGTGTTCTCTCCTATTTTGAGCTTCATAGAAGTGGAATAGTACAGCAAAACTGATTGTCATTTCTGCTGATCGAAGGTTTTGGTTTTGTTCACTATCACTGATAATTGTTTTCTCTTGGACTGTAATTTCTTATGAACGTTAAACAAAGTAGACTCATTTGTATTATGAATCCCGAAACGTCCCTAAAGCATACAACGATATCTCACCAAACAGGTGAAGCAGAGTCCTAACAACAGTACTGTGGTCTTGATCTTTAAAATGCAGGGTCAAGAGGGGCATCTGGGTGGCTCAGTCAGTTGAGCGTCCGACTTCAGCTCCGGTCATGATCTCGCAGTTCATGGGTTCAAGCCCTACTTCGGATTCTGTGTCTCCCACTCTCTCTCTGCCCCTCCCCCACTCATGCTGTGTCTCTCTCTGTCTCTCAAAAATAAATAAATGTTAAAAAAATTTAAAATAAAATGCAGGATCAAGAGATGGTTGCAGGATAGTGGCAGGTGTTAAATGTATATTCATTGTGTTACCAAACAGGAGCCTTAGGAAGGAATTAATGATAAAACTTTGCTACCAAGTGAGAGGTATTCCTTTTTAGAAAAATAAAAGTTCAGTGTGTAAAAGGTCTTGAGAAAATTGTTTTAACATAAAATGGAACACGTGCCAGAATTTATCACACGTTCTTCACTGTTTGTCTTTATTTATTTATTTTATTTATCATTTTATTTATCATTTTATGAATTTTAAATTTTAATTCCAGCAGAGTTCCCACACAGTGTCATATTAGTTTCAGGTGCACAATATAGTGATTCTACAATTCTGTACATTATTCAGTGCTTATCCTGATGAGTATAAAGTGTTTTATTTTTCTTCTTCTTTTTTTTTTGAGGTTCCAGAATGAGAAGGCATTCGTGTTTTCAGATTCTATAAGCAAATTATCAACTCTTTTACGTAATCTAATAAGAAAACCTTGCTTCTCGTAGTCAATTATTTCTATTTTCCTAGTCGGGTATTTTTATTCTCTGCATAAGAAGTTACACTAACAGTTTTAGGTCTGAAAGAATTATTCCTTTTGAATATTCCTAGCTTAGAAATTAACTTGATATGATAAAAGTGTATTTCAGTTACTTTTGGATATGGTGCCAGAACACTTTTTCTTTTTTTCAAAAAATTAACAACAGAGATATAGATTCTGTGAGTGACTATATTGGGTAGTATGATTTATATAGTACATGTGTGATTGCTAAAATATAGTCTTTAAGGCTGTGAAATTGCTTTTGAGTACAGCTTTGGCTACATCTCGTAAGCTTTGATATATGATATTCTCGTTGTGATCACTTCAGCAGTCCGTAATTAGTATTTTCATTCTTTTTGACCTAGTAACTATCTTGGAAAAGTTTCTTTTTCCTTTTTCCTTTGTAGAAATTGTGAGTTTTTTTTTAAACTGCTGTGATTGTGTTCTCATATTATTTTATAGTTGCCTGAATATTTATTCTATAATATGTATTTTTTTTCAAGTTTGCTGACATTTTTATTGTTACCTAGTATAGCTCAAGATTATATGCTCCATAGAAACTTGAAATAAGGGATTTTTTATAGGAAGTGTGTGTGTTATACTTTGTTACTAAATTTATATTATATTGTTTAACTCCTCTGTATTCTCATTTTTTTGTATCTCTTATTTGTCAAAGACTATGATAACTGTGCTAATATCAAGTCTTCAAAATTGTGTGATTTCTTTCACTCTATTACTAACAGTTTTAACTTGATATATTTTGATATTTCAATATCCAATACGTATCTCTATTGTTAATTTTTTTCTTTTATATACATATAAATATACATATAATCGTATATTTATACATATGCATATATGTGTATGAACATTTATATACACATATTTTAAATATTTATTTTTGAGAGGGGGGGTGGACAGAGACAGAATTTGAAAAAGACTGAGCCCCATGTGGGGATCAGATTCATGAACTGTGAGATCATGACCTGAGATGAAGTAAGATGCTTAACCAACTGAGCCACCCAGATGCCCCTGTACATTTATAATTCGTGTAAATATGCACAAATTTCTCTCTCATCCTTTTTACCTTGAAATCTTTTTCCAGAATTAATATTGCCACGTCTCCATTTTGCTTGGCATATCACCGCCACCTTTTTCTTTTTAATCTTTTGTATCCTTCTGTTTTAGTGTGTGTTTTATAATAAAGCAAGATGTAGTTAGAGTTGGAATTTTAACTCAATGTGAAGAGTATTTTAGATATATTGAACCGTTAAATGTACTGTAGTAACTATATGTTTGCTGTTGTTTGAAACTTTTTTTTTTTTTACAATTTTTTAACGTTTATTTATTTTTGAGAGAGAGAGAGAGAGAGACAAAAAGAGAGAGAGAGAGACATAGAATCTGAAGCAGGCTCCAGGCTCTGAGCTGTCAGCCCAGAGCCTGACCCGGGGCTCAGACTCGTGAACCATGAGACACGTCAACTAGATTTTCTCGAATCTGAGAAAACGGAACTCAACAACTGTCATAACAGCTGAATCAATTTTTCCAAGTAAGGCAAACATTTAAATTGTGGCCAATTAAATAATTTCTTGGCTCTGCTTCCAGGTCTTCTTTATAAATATTTCTGCTCTAGCCTCCCATCAGGGAGACCCCCAATCACTTTTTGGTTTTGGTAGTGCCCAATTGGAATTGTTTTCTCAGATAAATTTTTAAAAATGTGACGTGTCTCAGTTCATCTTTTTATACATTTTAACATTGGGAAAAAAACAACTCAGGTCTGGTAAAGGCAAGATAAGTCTGATACCTTAATATATTGACAGTGGTATTATAAATTGAAAAAAATGTTTTTGGAAAGCATCTTCTCAATATGTATTGAAAAGCCATCTAAATACTCATATGGTTTGATGTAGTAATTCTACATTTAGGACTACATCTAAGATAGTAATCCAGAATATAGAGAGCTTTATGTAGGAAGCTATTCATTGTACAATTTTTTTGAAGTTTATTTATTTACTTATTTTGAGAGAGACAGAGAGCATGTGTGTGAGTGCGGGAGAGGCAGAGAATCCCAAGCAAACTTAGCACCGTCAGCATAAAACCTGATGTGGGGCTCGAACTCACACTGAGATAATGACCTGAGCTGAAGTTGGATGCTTAACTGACTGAGCCACCCAGGTGCCCCTCACTATATAATTTTTTAAGAAAGAAGGATTGTAAGTAACCCAAATATCATGAGTACAGAGTAAATTATAGTTCTGTCTACTGGGTGAATACTATATAGTCATTAAAGTGACTATGATGGTTATGAAACCACATGGAAAAATTCTTACGATACATAGTTTACTTGAAGCATGTGTGTTATTTCATAGCAATACAAATCAGAACAAAATCTCAAACCAGATGCATAGGAAAAAATGGGAAAGAATAACCATAAATATTATGTACTGAATAATGATTATGTTTTGAGCACTGTGCCAAGTATATGTTCTCATTGAATTTTTTTTTTTTTTTTTTGAGAGAGAAAGTGAGCGAGTGTGAGTGGGGGACAGAGGGAGAGAGAGAATCTCAAGCAGGTTCCATGCCCAGTGTGGAGCCCAACTAGGGGCTCGATCCCATGACTGTGAGATCATGACCTGAGCTGAAATCAAGAGGCAGTTACTTAACTGGCTGAGGCACCCAGGCTCCCCTTCATTGAATTTTGATAAATGGCTCTTCGTGTACCCGTTTTGTGGATGAGGAACTGAGCTTTGAGAGGTTGGACACCTTTGCTCAGCCTTGTTCAGTGATGGGACCGGGTCTGGACCCAGGTCTGCGGGATCAAAATGTGTGCTTGAAACTGGTGATTCACAAAGTTGACTGTGCATCAGGATCATCGTGGGGCTTTAAATAAATACATGAGTTAATAAATGAATAAATACTGAATGGCTTACTCCAGCTCTCCTGGGCCACCAGTCAGACTGCCAGAAGCCCATATTTCTTTAAAAAAAAATTTTTTTTTTAACATTTATTTATTATTGAGAGAGAGAGAGAAAGACAGAGCGTGAACATGGGAGGGACAAAGAGAGGGGGGAGACACAGAATCTGAAGCAGGCTCCAGGCTCTGAGCTGTCAACACAGAGCCCAACACGGGGCTGGAACTCACAAACCGTGAGATCATGACCTGAGCTAAAGTTGGGCGCTTAACCAACTGAGCCACCCAGGCACCCTGCCCCATAGGAGCCTGTATTTCTAATACACAAGGTGGGTTCTGTGGCCAGTTGATGGCCAGCATTTAAGACCCTCTGCAAATTCCACTGTTTGTATATAAAAATACACTGTTGATTTGTGAATGTTAATAGTGGTTGAATTTAGGTAACAGGACTAAGGGTGATTTTATTTTTTCCCTCCATTTTTCAGATTTTCTTTTGTGAGAAATGATGTTACTTTTTTTTTTTAATTTTTTTTTTTTTTTTTTTTAATGTTTATTCTTGAGAGGGACAGAGACAGAATGAGAGTGGGTTAGGGGCAGAGAGAGAGGGAGACACAGAATCGGAAGCAGGCTCCAGGCTCTGAGCTGTCAGCACAGAGCCTGACGCGGGGCTCAAACTCACAATCCGCGAGATCATGACCTGAGCCGAAGTCGGACGCTCAACCGACTGAGCCACCCAGGCGCCCCAAATGATGTTACTTTGAATATAAATACTTAATGAAGAGAATTGAATAAAATACTTCATTTAAAGAGTCTCTTCTTTTGGGGGAGGATATTATATGCTGCTTCTTTTTAAAAGTCCATTCTGAGGGTACATAAATGAAAATGGAATGATGTCCAAAAGAGACATAATTTTCATGAGATATTACAAAATAGATCAGTCTAATGATGATTGCAGTTAACGGCATATGTTAAATTTGTTTGTGTTGTAACAGTGCCTTAGGAAATAGGACTTAGACTACAGATTTAAAAAATAACTTAGGTGGTATAATAATTATATTTTAACGAAAAAAAGAAAATAAATAAATTGGATGATTAGACAAAGCCCCAGAGAAACTGGTCTGTTTGGCTCTTTGACGAGCAAGGGAGACTATGATCACGGAATATTTTTGTTGTCAAGCAGAGGGAAAAGAGTTCTTTTTCTCATAGTTTGGAGGAAGGGGTGTGAAATGAGATCATAATTACAGGAAATAATGGACTTTATTGTTAACATGCAATCATGTGACCCTAGTGTCAGGGAGGTTAACACAGGGCCTTTTTCATGGGGTGTCTGTGACACTGCACATTGCCATGTTGGGTCACCTTAAGGAAGGAATAACCATGTGGCACCTTAAATCAGATGAAAGCAATGCCAGGACACCTGGTGGCTCAGTCGATTAACTGTCAGACTTCAGCTCAGGTCCCAATCTCACGGTTCGTGAGTTCGAGCCCCATGTTGGGCTCTGTGCTGATTGCTCAAGCCTGCGTGGGATATTCGGTCTCCCTCTCTCCCCTTCCCCTGCTCATGCTCACGCTCTGTCTCTCTCTCTCTCTCTCTCTCAAAAAGAAACATTTGTAAAAAAAAAATATGGAAACAATGCTGGCAAGTTTCTGTTTTTTAGGAGGACAGAGAAAGATGTCAGAATAGGACAAATCATATGCACATATCCTAAAAAGGAAATGTTCACAAAATTATCTTTTTGTATTTATTAGGATACATGAAATGAGAAAATTTGCTTACTTGATTGGATGCCTGGCGTAGCCTCAGGCTCCAGTGTGCAAGTTCAACATCTTCCTTTACAGGCCTGGCCAAACGGTCTTCAGAATTTCTGGGTGAATTACAGTTGCAGGAGCTATAAATCATGTGTGGATTCATGAATGCATATTGTAAAGAATAAGTTGCATGGTGTCTATATTTTTAAAAGCTGAGTGATGATGTCATTTAGCCTTAGTTGTGAAAACCTTATTTGAAGAATGGCAAAGTTTTTTCTTCCTCGGAGCACTGACTTTTCTTCTGCACAGGAGATTAGTTGGAACTGGAATAGGTAGATAATCCGAAATCCACAAAGACTGAAAGTTTTTTTTTTATTAAAATTTTTTTAAGTGGTTATCTATTTTTGAGAGAGAGAGAGAGAGAAAGAGAGAGAGAGAGAGAGACAGAGCATGAGTGGAGGAGGGGCAGAGAGAGAGGGAGACACAGAATCCGAAGCAGGCTCCAGGCTCTGAGCTGTCAGCACGGAGCCCGACTCGGGGCTCGAACTCACAGACCATGAGGTCATGACCTGAGCCAAAGTCGGATGTTTAACCCACTGAGCCACTGAGCCACCCAGGTGCCCCACCCCCCGCCCAGGAGTGATTTTCAAGAAGTGACATCACATTTAGTCTGTCTGCTGGGTGAATCCAGACAACATACTCTTATTACTGGTGGAAAGTCAATTTTCTTTGGAGGGGAGAGCTTTTCCTCGCTGATGTTCTTGAAAAGAACACTCCAAGCGGAGTTTTGGAAAAGGGATTTGACACTGGTGTCAACATAGTTTACATATCGCTGTGGTGATCTCCTTATTTGTACTAAAACAAGCTTTTCCAGGTATGATGTTATTTCTTTCATTTGCATGCGTTAGCTGGGCTGGTTTTCTCTTTCACTTCTGCGTCTGAAGGCAAGCAGAACGCTTTGATGATGCCGCGACTCTCATTGTCCTTTCGGTGAGCAAGCATCCTCCTCGGTCTTTAAAAACATTGTGGGATGGAGAAAAATATGTGTATTTCAAGGTTACTGTAAATATTTTTCTTCAAAAATATCGCTGCCTTGACATTGTTCATTGATCAAAATAATTTTGAAGCGTCCAGTACAATTCAAAGAGAGCATGAGATTTTTTTCCATTTACCAAAAGGAGGCGTGGTTGAGAAAGCTTGGCCATGGTAGATCACAAGTGGGAAGATAAACTTCTGCCCCGCATTGCACTGGCTAGTTTTTGCGTTGTGTTTTGTTTTTCTTCCCCTCCACCCCCCCCCCCCCCCCGCCCTGCCCCTCAGGTGAACTGTCCCTGGAAGAGAAGGTGTGAAGTTCATGCTCTTAAATAGAGTGAGCAAATATTCTAGAAATAGTTTTTTAAAATTTTTTTAATTTTTCAATATATGAAGTTTATTGTCAAATTGGTTTATATTCAACACCCAGTGCTCATCCCAAAAGGTGCCCTCCTCAATACCCATCACCCACCCTCCCCTCCCTCCCACCCCCCGTCAACCCTCAGTTTGTTCTCAGTTTTTAATAGAAATAGTTTTACAATGTAGTTGAGATTAGGAGTGCTTAGAGAATGCAGCCTGTGGCATTAGTACGTATCAGAATTAAAGTTATACCCCACTCCATATTAGCGGTTAAAAACGATTTGCATACTTCCCTCATTAATCTGTTTTTGAGGTGTTTCCCAGTTGCACAGCGAATAAAATCTGAAAACTCCAGGTTATTTTTATTTTGTTACTAAAACAATGTTCTCTGTCCAGGAGACTGACACCTGACTGTGTTTATCATGTCCCTCACTTTTTTTTTTTTTTTTAACCATTAGTCCCAATTATTAGGGTCGTATCTAGTAAGGAGGAGGGTCACGGTCCCTTATCCCAGCACCCTTTCCTGCCCCGTGTGGGAAGGCGTTGGGATACTGCAAGCCGGCCACCTTGCTCTCTGGGTTTGGTGCAGGTAAGCCTTTGTCGGGTGATAAACCTGGATGTGGAGTCAAGAACTCTACGTAATCTGGGGTGACGAGTCACTGTTCTACTGGAGGATTGAAGGAAGTAAAAAATATAAATGTAGCCGTTTATTCTTTTTTTCTTTCTTGTTTATTTGTTTTTTGATCTGTTTGCATGTTTATGCACAGCAGTGTATTATTGGGTTCCGTGTCTGGCAAAGGGTTGAATGTTTCATACCTGGTTTCAAAGTGGGCTGGTTGAATAGCAGGCTGTTGGTAGAGTAAAATTGGGCTAATTCCAATGGTGGTTTTTGAGAAGATCCAGGTAGCCCTGAAACGAGAAATATACAAAAAAATGAAGCCAAGGAGAGTTGTTTTTTTTTCTGCTCACGGCTCTGTTGACTTCCTGACCCTCCTTTCTGACACTAATCCAGTATAGTGTGACAACTTTATTTTGGTTTTGAATCGTACGCAGAGGCTTGGTTAGAACCCTCCCTTGGCCGGAAGCCCACGTGTAACCATATGGTGCTTCACGGAATGCAGATAATGGCTCCATTTTCCTGTGTGTTGTAATAGGCAGAAACCTGTGCCGGCAGGTAGAAGGGCTTTTATACAAAGTACAGACGAGAGCGTTGCACAGTATTATTCATGCCGGAGCACAGCAGACTTCGTCTGTTCAGAAATGGTGATTCTCTTCTTTCTGGACGTTTCACGCAGGGCTCTGAAGAGCGTTGAGGGTGGCCCGGCTCCTTGCTTTCAAGGTCACAGGTCCCAGCTTCAGCCCTTTCTAGGTTCCTTGCTCTGATGTCACAGGTGCTGGGCTTGGGGCTGCTCAGGGAGGCTGCTAGGCAGGTAGGTCACGGTGGTGAGGTCTGCAGTGCCAGGAAGTACCAGTTTTGCTGCTGGAAAGTACCAGTCCCCCTCCCACCCCCGGGGCCCCTCGTGGAGCCCGTCCAGGCCGTGACTAGAGGGAAGGGGGCCCCCTGCTCTCTCAGGCAGCCCCCACCTCCACAGCTGTCCCTGTCAGGCTTGACTGAGCCCTTGTCTCAGGGGACTGTTGTTGAGTAGGCTGGAGGTCTAGGTCACAGAGGTGGAGCCTAGGATATTAGATCGGGACAGGACCTTAGGATTCATCGTGTGACAGCCCGCCCTTCGCTCAACAGGAAACAGAAATGTGGGAAGATCTGATTTGTGTAGCATCTCACAGCCAGGGTGTCCCAGAACCAGGTCCAGAGCTCTCAGCTTTGTCCTCCTCAGACTCCCTTCCGTCCCTGTCCCCGGCAGGCTTTCAGGCTCCGGACGAGAGTGTCTTTGGCACCCACGTGCTGGCAGTGAAACGGCTTTTCTACCCGTGGCCCGGGAGGGTCAACCCCCATACACTGTGAGCCTGGAGGGGATTCCTGTGCCCTTGTGGAGATGGCAGACCCCACTGTTGCTTAAGAATGAGGTTGAAAAAAGCTGTTATTGATTGTATACATGCCGTATGTTAGACTCGGAAGCAGCCCGTGTGTGTACGTTACTGTATTTCATCTACAGTCGAAACCCGGTGAGGTGCTTCCTATCTCCCATCTTACAAGAGGCTGACGTTCAGAGAGGGTGTCCTCTCCGCTGTCCGGCAGATAAAGAGTGGCAGTACTGAGACCCTGGCCCTGCTCGCTCCACAGCCCAGCGTTCCCCCGTGGGGCCTCCCCCTGGGTGCACCCCTGCTCCCACGCTCCCCTGCTTCCAACCTGGTCATTTTTGTTCTCCTGGAGCCTCCGGGCGCTCTTCAAAGCTTATTCAACCAACTTTTCCTCCAGTATACATTTTACCACAATAATCTCATAAAGGTCCTCTTTCTTTCTAGCACTCTATTATCAGGAGACCACGGCTGGCCAGAAGTAGATGAACAAACCCAAGAGATAGCCATTCCCAAAGGTGTTTACTGCTCCTCAAGTCCGTGGAGGGGGTGGTCAGCTTCGACAGGAATGAAAACTTGCCTGATGAGCAGGACTTTCAATTCCAGTGACTTCCACAACTTTCCCGGGGTTTTTACTTGGCTCTTTCCATTGGTGCCTCCAGACTGTAAATGCTCCGGGGCAACGAGTTTGTTCTTTGGCACGTGTTAACTGTCGTAAAGTCTGTGTATACTGTATGTTAAAAAAAGATACAACAATACAACCTCGTCCTTCAAATGCAGCCTCGGGTTTCGATCTTTTTCCCAGATATGCAGGCGTGTGTATAGCCATGTGTCTTGTAAAATCGGCTACCGTGCTTTCCACGAGAGGTGGTTTTTAACAGGGTACATTTTGCTGTGTTCTTGCAAACTTGAGAAGTCATGAAGTGTTAAAGCAGCTTGACGGTTTTATGTAATGGTTTTGTTTAGTTCATCCCATAAGCTGTTACCTACTTGAAAATAACTTTGGGATTAAAACAATCTCGTGATAAATTTCGACTGGCCAGAATAGGAGAATTTAAACAGGGGTACTGTTATATTAAGCTTGACGGTTTTTTTCCCTGCGTCACAAAGCTCATAAAATATTTTTATTATTCCCAAGATTCCCCGTATTTTAATATACATTATTTCTCACCTACATTCTACTTTCATTTTAAGCCTAGTTTATTTTCCTAGGCCATGGGCCTTGGGTAATTTCTTTAGATACATTTCAGTTACACCTAATATGAAAAACATACTAGAGAGAGTTACATGGCACCTCCAACCATCTTGTTAAACTTTAACAGCTTCTCAGGGCGCCTGGGTAGCCCTGTCTGACTCTTGATCTCGGCTCAGGTCATGATCTCATGGTTCGTGGGTTTGAGCCCTCTGTTGGGCTCTGCACAGTGAGTTCTTGGGATTCTCTTTCTCTCTCTCTCTCTCTCTCTCTCTCTCTCTCTCTCTCTCTCTCTCTCCTCCTCCTCCCCCTCCCCCACACGGTCTCCCTCTTTCTCTCAAAGTAAGTAAATAAACTTAAAAAAAAAAAAACAACTTCAACAGCTTCTCAAGTAAACAACCACAAAAGTATTATATTGTGTGAGTGTTAAAAAAAAGTTCTTGATAAGCTAGTTAACGAAAACTTCATTTATTTGACTTGTGGGCTAAACTTGAGAGGGAAGCAAAGAGAGAAAAATGTACATATTTTAAAAAATAACAGTATTTTGGGGCGCCTAGGTGGCTCAGTCGGTTAAGCGTCCAACTTCAGCTCAGGCCATGATCTCGCGGTTCGTGAATTCGAGCCCCGCGTCGGGCTCTGTGCTGACAGTTCAGAGCCTGGATCCTGCTTCGGATTCTGTGTCTCTGTCTCTCTCTGCTCCTTCCCTGCTCACGCTCTCTCTCTCTCTCTCTCTCTCTGTCTTCTGTCTCTCTCTCAAAAGTAAATAAACATTGAAAAAATTAAAAATAACAGTATTTTAAGCAACTGAGCATTTGTTTCATGCATATTAATCAGCACACAGGTACTAAGCGCCGTTAGGAGAAGCAAAGTCACCATGTATGTGGCCCCGGCTCTAGGGGCTCCTGGCTCCACTGGGAGCGCATGGAATAGTAGACTGGCTGCTGGTGAAGAGCCAAAGAGCTTGCTGGGCAAGCTCCGTGGGTTCATGGAAGCGGATAGATCAGTGTAGCTAGACTATATGACCCTTACCTTCCCGAGTGTGGGATCCCAAGATGGCTTTCTTCCTGGCCTGTACATCCAGAATGCCTGCCACGTCCCCTTTCTCCTTGTATGGTCTTAGGCTTGGGGACAGGGGGAGCAATGAGGTGGCCGATCCTTGGTTCTTAGAGACTAAGGAGGATACTATCAAAGAGGCAGAGTTGAACTGGGGGTCCGGGAGGACTCCATGGTGTCAGCAGGTCAGTGGTGGGGAGTCCAAGGTAGCTGGGACATTCTTGCAACTTGTTAGGCTTTGAAGATCCTGAGTTAATTATTCACGGAGAAGGTGGCGAGGCTGCGGGGTGAGGAAGAGAGGGAGCGTTCTAAGGGGGGGAGAAGAAGCTTGCCCCGAGACCTCCGAAGCAGGAGGGAACAAGGCAGGTCTAGGGGGCCATCAAAAGCTGATTCATCCCTCTACCTGTGTCAAGCTTGTGTTGGGGCTGGCAGAGGTCAACCCCTGGCGTCTCCGAGCGTCTGTGTGTCAGTGAGCTGTGCTTGCACTGGGCATCCACACCGTCTTAGAATGGAGGGGAGCCCTCACCCCAGGGATGTATGCAGCCTCGGGGAGGGGGGCAGAGTTGGCGCCAGATAGAGGCCTTCATTTGCAAAGGCATGGGTTGGAGGCTGCCACCCCTCCTATCCCCTTCCTCCCTGGGCCTCCCTGTAAATCCCAAGTGCTTGCTTCCATTGCTGTTCTCTAGGAGGCCTTGAGGTCTGAACCCAGTGGCACGTCAAGGAGTGTCGAGATTGGGAGGGATTTGGGGCCTGACGTCATTGGGGAGGAAAGCAAGCAGAGGAGTTTGGACTTGATGCCGTAAGCAGTGGGAAGCTGCTCCGGGTGTGATAAAAGCAGTGTTTGGAGAAGATTAGTCTGGCAGTCAGGGGACAGATGCAGGGCAGAGGGCAGGAGCCGCGACAGGCCAGTCGGATGTGTGCTGAATATTGACATCATTTCAGTCACTGAGCCCTTTGGCTTCTTCCTCTTCTGTTTCCTGTTTGCCTCACCTGGAAATTCTCAATTTTTAGTGTATACCAGACTCACCCAGGGAACATATTAAAAATAGAGATTCCTGGGGTACCTCCCGACCCCTACCCCCACCAGCTCTGGAATCAGTAGGCCAGGAGTGGGCCTGGGAATCTGCATTTTTATTTTGCATCCCAGATGATTCTAGAGCAGTGGATCTGATGACCACCCTTGAGAAAAGTGAGCCAGTTCTCAGGTTTTGTTCTTTGCTTTTCCATTCAGGCCCTCAGCTGCTTCCTCTAGCCTTGTCCTCACCGTTCTCTTCAGCGAGCCTGTGACTGTCACCGAGCCCAGGGCATACCTCGGAGTCCATCTCATTCCTCTGGCTCAAAGGCCTCCTTGTCCCCGTTAGTGGCCTTGGGGGCACAGCTCCTCATTCCTCTTCCTGCAGAACCTTCTGCCGTGGCCTCCCCAGCTGAGTAATGGAGACCTCCCTGGCTCATTTTATGTGAACTCCAGGGGAAGGGTTGTAATCAGGAGGGGCACAGCCAAGTGGCTCAGAGACCAACGTCCATATAAAATTTAAAATGTGTACTGTTGGGGGGCCTGGGTGGCTCAGTCGGTTAAGCATCTGACTTTGGCTCAGGTCAAGATCTCACGGTTTGTGAGTTTAAGCCCTGTGTCAGGCTCTGTGCTGACAGCTCGAAGCCTGGAGCCTGCTTCAGAGTCTGTGTCTCCCTCTCTCTCTGCCCCTCTCCCACTCACGCTCTGTCTCTCTCTCAAAAATAAACATTAAAAATGTTTTTAATAAAAAATAAAAATAAAGTAAAATGTATGTTGTTACTTACACTACTTAATTATGATGAAGGGTAAGCCACCAACCAGCCTGTCGACAGAGTGAGGGCTTTGAATCAGCGAGCCCTGTGACCCTGGGCAGGTCGCTTCTTCCCTCTCAAGTCCACTTTTCCTGGCTGCGGAACCCACCCCACAGAGCGTGGTGGGGTGTAGATGAGATGCTTCCCGGGAAGGGACTTAGCTCAGTGCTTGGTACACTGGATATGTTAGGTAAGTGTTGTTTCTCCTGCTTTTCCTGATGTGTCCTGAATCCCCAGCTGGACCAAAAGACCCTCAACAGAGAAAGACTGTGCCTTATGTTCCTCTCGAGTCTCAGCACGGAGCTTATGGTTCACTAAGTAATCATAATGCAAAGAGCAGTTATGGTAGCAGTAATGGTAATAATAGCAATAGTAAATTTATAAAGTATCTGTGATATGCCAGGCATTATATATAGCGTTACTCATGTAATCTTCTCCACCAAGCTCTGAGATAGGCGGTATTATTAACACTAGATGAGGAAGTCGAGGCACAGAGTGATTAAGTAACTTGCTCAAGGTCACCCAGCTGCTCTGTTGCAGAGCCAGTATTTGAACTCAGGAAGTTTGGCTGCAACCTCTGTACTCTTACAGCACTTTTATTTGTTTTATTTTTTACAGAATTCTTAGAAACACTTTTTTAAGTTTATTTATTTGAGAGAGAGAGGGAGAGAGAGAATCCCAAGCAGGCTTCGCGATGTCAGTGCCGAGCACGACGTGGGGCTCGAACTCTCGAACCGTGAGATCCTGACTTGAGCCGAAGCCAGGAGTCGGACACTTAACTGACTGAGCCACCCGGGTGCCTCTGCAGCACTTCTGTTACTGTGAAAAATGTTAATCGTATACTACAGAAATAGAAGAAAAGGCATAATGATTTCCTGTTTACGCAGCTTCAGTGATAATCCATACATGGCCCATCTAGTTTCGTCTGTACCACCACCTACCCCTCTCTCCACTTTGGATTATTTTGAAGCAAATCCCAGACATCATATAATTTCACCGGAAATACATATGTATGTAGATCTAAAAGATGCCTTTTTAAAAAATGTTTATTTTTGAGAGAGAGATGTGTTTATGTGATGGTCACATAAACATTCTTTACAGTTCCCTTGTTCAAATCACGATTCAAAGATAGCTTATTTCTCATAATGGTTTTTGAAGCAGAGTGCCTGAAAACTTGCACGTCTTCGACTTCATTCAGCACATATTTACCGCGTGTCTGCATTCTGCAAGGCCCAGGTTGAGGAGGATGAAAGGTGTTTCCAAGGGGCTGTCCACTGGCGTGGTAACTGCCTGGCTTCAGAAAATGGTGGAGGGCACTGGCTCATCGTGCCCCCAAGGTTGTAAGCTTGGATGAATAATGCAGGAGTAGAACTCTTGCAGAGATAGGGAAGGTGGAAGGAAGAAACAGCCTCAGGAAAATATTGTGGGTTTGGCTTGTGGTTAGTATTTAGGATCTAAAATCATACTCTGTCTCACCTGGATATTTCCTGCATTCCATTCTTCATCTCTCTCTTTCCTCCTGATCCTTCTTTTAGTGACAACTGGAAAGTCATTATGCTGGCTTTTTTCCCCCCTTTAAAAAATCGATAGAAATTTGGGGGATGTGCTGAACAGCAGGGTCTTCTTGTAAAGTTAATAAATGTGGTGGGGTAAATCCGTGCATGTCAGTGGCATAATCCCAGCGGTGACAGATTTAAGTTTTTAGATACGTGCTTTTATTGTTCAGCCTGGCTCGAACGTACTGGAAAATGCCTTGTCAAATGAGCAAGCATTCAGAGAACGGGAAAGGTGAAATTCTGTGAAATATTTCTGTTTGCTTTGAAATCATTCATCTTCTAGTTTGGGGGACCTTGCTAGCTTCAAAGCGAAGTATTGTGATTTACCTCGAGTTTGATGGAATTTTTTCTGTGTTTAAGCAAGACCACACTTTAAAAACTAAACGGAGAATCATGTACCCACTGTAAAAATCTACTGCAAAAGCCTGCCGCTGACAGACATATGAGTTTCATCAAGTAGATTTAAGTTGAAACAGGCATATGAGAGAAAGCAACTTGACTTTAGTGTCAACCAGGAGATTAGAACAGCGATTTGCTTATTTCGGCTGTTTCATATAGTATTTATAAAGTCGGCTAATTTCCTCCACAGATATTCTGCTAGCTAGCACTAAGAAACCAGAGATTTTAGAAACAAACTTTTTTTTTTTTCCTGTCTAAAGAGATGGTATTCAGTTTTTTTAAAATCTATTATGTTTTTCTTTGGTTAGAGATCTTATATTTGATGCGTGTCACTAATTTTTCATACTCATTAAAAGTTATTTTTGAAAGTGAATCATGAAACCACTGGAATTTGGGGTGAGCTCTTTGGGTCCATCTGCTGTGCTTTGAATTTAACTTCAAGCCTACAAGTTCTTGGTTTTGAAATATTAAAAATACTAATCTTTGTATTCAGTGTGCCTTAAGGCTGCCGTGAGATTGTGAGTTGCAGTGGTAGCGGATAGGAAAGAGGCGGAAACATGGAAAAAACCTGTTCCCTTCTCTTTCTGTTAAAACTTGTAGGCCATTGTCATTTTATTGTCTCCCCCCCATGGTAGGTCTTTCTAACCTCAAGAACCCACCAGTACAACATAGAACTAGAGAATTATTTATAGATAGAAATTTTTTGTAAGCGAGAAGATTATTTATTGTTCCTCATTCTCTTGTGTTTTTATGTTATATTATAAGTCACTAGGGTAAGTAACAATACACATTTTATTATTATTTTTTATTAAAAACATTTTTAATGTTTATTTTTGAGAGAGAGACAGAGCGTGAGTGGGAGAGGGGCGGAGAGAGAGGGAGACACAGACTCTGAAGCAGGCTCCAGGCTTCGAGCTGTCAGCACAGAGCCTGACACAGGGCTTAAACTCACAAATCGTGAGATCATGACCTGAGCCAAAGTCGGATGCTTAACCGACTGAGCCACCCAGGCCCCCCAACAGTACACATTTTAAATTTTATATGGACGTTGGTCTCTGAGCCACTTGGCTGTGCCCCTCCTGATTACAACCCTTCCCCTGGAGTTCACGTAAAATGAACCAATAAATTTGTGTAATTTTAAAGCAGTTTGACTTGGGGTGTCTGTTACTTGCAACCAGAAACACATAACAAATTCTAATTGTAATGCACTTTATATACAGATCTTCTGTTTCCTGTTGAAAATGAAACAGAGTCATTCTTCTCTGTGGGCTGAGGAATTTATACTCCCAAAGAGATAAGAAGACAAGTGAGCAATTATTGAGCACCTGCTGTGTGTCAGAGCAGTGTGAGGTGTTTTCATATTTTCTTAGTTAGTCTTGGAGATGGGCATGATTGTGCTTGTGTACCTGCACAATTAATACGCACTTGATCATGCAATTATGAGCGATATGGATGGGATTGGCAAGTCCTTTTTATTGCTTTTCCCACTGTTGCTAGAGTGGTGCTGACTGGGACCATTTCTGGGCTGTCGGTGGATTTTTACCTGATTCTGGGCACCGTGCCACAGGGAGACGGTGCGATTTCCAATGTCTGTGTGAGAAGAACTAATCTCACTCTGTTTCTAATCCAGTATTTTGGGTCACCTGGCGCATTCTTGTTTGTCTTAATGCCAGTTTGTTTTTGGTGCACATGGTAGAGAATTTTAATGTTCTGACTATAATTAAAAGATTTTCCTCCCGGGTTGCCTGGGTGGCTCATTCGATTAAGCATCAGACTCTTGATCTCAGCTCAGGTCTGCAAGCAGATGTGGTTTATTAAATTCTCAGTTGGCTGGAGTACGTTCTAGATGCACTGAGAGATTACTACTATGGGTGATGACATTGTTTTCTAAATTCCGCAGGGCTAGACTGGTATTCTTTGTCCTTGGGGAGAAAAGAAGATGTCTAGGGGAGGCCTAAATGCCAGGGGTTGACAGAAGCAGTTATGAAGGTTCTTGACCTTGGGGCTGGCTTCATTTTTGACCCTGCTCTCTCAATGTGTGCAGAGCTGGTGTGGCCTGGCCATTTGTCATTCCTCAAGTGGAGTTTAGCTGAGCGTATTTGAGGGTGGTATATATAGGGCATACCTGTTGGTTGAACTTAGCTGGAGTGGAAAATAGATCTTTCATCACAGGCCGGTGGCACAATGAAAAGAAATTAGTCACGAGCTTCACTCACACCTGAAAAGCAATAATTAAGTGTCCTCCTCCAAGAATTGGAAATTTGTCATGGTTTCAGTGTCACCTGATCCACGATGAACACATTTGGGAAAGTCACGGTAATAGGGGACTATTAACTAAGAAAACTATGCAAAATGTTTTAAAAGATGGTTGTAACAGGCAGTTCTGTGTTTTTAGAATTCTGTTTTGTTTTGTTTTGTCAGCTGCATGTAATTAAATTGTTCTCAGTTTAGGGCACCTGGGAGGCTCAGTCAGTTAAGCATCTGGCTCTTGATTTTGGCTCAGGACATGATCGCACAGTTTGTGAGTTCGAGCCCCACATCGGGCTCTGTGCTGACAGCATGGAGCCTGCTTGGGATTCTGTCTCTCTCTGCCCCTCCCCTGCTCATGCTCTCTCTCTCTCTCAAAATCAGTAAATGAATATTAAAAAAAATAAGTTGTTTTGAGTTTAGAAATTGTACCTTCTCCTGTTTACATCACTCTTAGGCCAGCCTTAGGAGGATCATGGGATTCTGAGTCAGGCCCTCTTCGTGTAAGATGCCCAAACGCTGGGCTGACTTTTAGGCCTGAACAGTTGGGTTGGAGGGTGTTGGCTTCTTCTTTCTGGGGGAGGGGCGGGCAGTGGAGGATTCCAGTGGGAGTTGTTTGCTGCCAGAGGTCTCCGGGAGAGGCAGGATATAGAAGGTTAAAAAGGTTGTCCTATAAAAAACACACCCACGATTGTACAAGCGTAAGGAAAAGTTTGACAGGACAGAAGCTTGGCTCCTTTGCCGGTGCTCATTTCTGCCCCCCGGGTCTGCCTTGAACTTGGAACCTTGCTTTGCTCACACTGCCAAATGCAGCCTCTGTCAGGAAGCAGGTGGTCACCCGGTTCCTGAAAACGCTAACGATCGTGTGGATCATGAAAGTTAGTTTTTGATGACCCTGCTGGAGAATTTAGAAGAGGTTTTCTGAATGTTTTGTGAATATCAGACTTACATTACGGGGCAAAGGGTGGTCTAGAAATGGGTTGGATATATTGTCATATGGTTGGAATCTGGTGGTGCGGCCAAGAATTCATGTCCTACCCTATGAAAACTATACCGTGTGGTAAAGGAGAAGAGAGTTTAATACGTTTTGTTAACCCAGTTCTTTGCCACTTTCTCTCTGGCCCCGAGCGCCTCTGAGTCTGTGCTCTGCGTGTTTCCTCACTGCTCTGCCCAAATCCTCCCTGGCCCCTGGTCCTCTCTCGGAGCCAAGTCTAGCAATTCTGGAGCTTGGTGGTTTCTGTTTGCTTTTGAAAGCAGTGGCTGCACCTATCGCTCCCACCCATGCTGACATTGAATCGGCTTACGTCACTGTACATAAGGGGTGTGAGAAATCGTGCGCTTTTTTTTTAAACTCCAGAAAACTAGATTCTACAGGTCTTTAGTAGCCCATTACTTGATTCTTACCTGTATTGTCACTATATTTTTTCCCTGCGTCCTTCCAATTAAAATGAAGGCAACGTCAACTTCATGCATTAATATCCTTACATATATATATGTAAGGGATAATAATACCTCCTTTTAATTGTACCTCTGCAGGGGCCCCTGGGTGGCTCAGTTGGTTGAGCATCTGACTTCGGCTGGGGTCATGATCTCGTGCGTGTGGGTTCGAACCCCCACATCGGGCTCTGTGCTGACAGCTCAGAGCCTGGAGCCTGCTTCAGATTCTGAGCCCCCCTGTCTCTCTGCCCTTCCCCTGCTCGAGCGCTCTTTTCTGTCTCTCAACAAAATAAGATAAAAAATGTTAAAAAAAAAAAATTAATTGCACCTCTGCAGACCAGACACGACAGTTTCAGTTACTTTCAGCTTTTCTGCTTTGCCGTACTGTCTCCTTTTAATCTTAAATGACTTTGGCAGATTAATTAGTCCTTTATTAAGACTATTTTGCTAATTTGCTGCCAGATTTAGATAACCTGCCCTGACAGGGTACCTAAAATTTCTCCCTCGTGGTGGATATGGTCCAGTGAGCTGTAACAGTGATGAGTTTAATTCTTAATAATCTTCTACAATTTAGCTAAAGTTCATTTCGCTGCATCTAATAACTGCCCGCAAAAAGTCAAGTCCAGGCTAAAGGGCCAAAGTCTCTTTTTGACTTCATGGGAGCTTCTGTGCTTCGCAGCCGGGTCCGTGTTTACGTGACGTATGAGGTCCCTCTTCCAGGTTCCTCAGCAGAGCGCTCAGGTCCAGAACCATCCAACAGTGTCACACTCCATTTTGTGACGATGAAGCTGGCGGGGTGCTGTCGAATAACTCTCACGAAGTTGTTTCCGCAGGTTGAGTCCCGCGGAATGAGACCGTTTGTCAAGTGTCCCTTCCGCTCTTCTGGGCCACCCACCTTCTAGCAACCTTCAGGTTATGCAGGACGGATCCTCGGGAAATCCAAACCCGGGCAGTGGTGGACCGGAAACGGTTGTTCCAGATTGCCACAGCAGAGAGGTCGCAAGTCAGGGCGGGGACGGAACTCAGCCAAGTGTTCCAGGCTGAAGAGGACCTTTGTATTTCTGCCGGATTTTGTGCTTCACCCCAGCCGTGCGACCGCGGAACCAAAGCAGGTAGAAGGGACGTGAGGACGTGTGGTGACAAGATCCGTGAGTGTGCTTCCTCCCCCTTAGGACCAGCAGAGCCTCCTCAGGCACGCCGTTTGATCTGGTCGAGCCGCCGGCTTTCCCATCTGTAGAATGGCCACAAGAGCGTTACTTGCCAGCCAGGAGCGGAGCGCTTCCTGGGCAGTAAAGCATTTGCCGGCCTTCGTTTTAGTCCCTCCCCGCCTGGTAGGGTGCCACACTGTCCACGCGTTTGGAACTCATGGGCTTCTGAGTTCTTCTTTCGTCCGAACCAGCTGGGGTCTGCGAAGGTTTACGCGGCGAAAGCCGTCGAGCGGTTGGCCAACCCGGGCCTGTGTTGGTGACTGTCGGTTCCCTCTGGACCAGGAGCAGCTGGGGTCAGCTGGTCATCCCTGGGCTGCGAGGCCGGAACGCTTCCTCCCGTGTGCATGAGCGGGGAGGCAGAGGGGAGCCA